>NC_134498.1:52632467-52689994 GCF_040206685.1 Ascaphus truei
CTATACTGTCACTGTGATGTGCGCTGAGTCCCATGTGCTGCGTACCGCGCGCTATACTGTCACTGTGACGCGCGCTGAGTCCCATTGGGCGAAAAGCACTATATGAAATAGTTATTATTATTATTATATTGTTATATTCTATTGTAAAACGTTCTCTATCCTCCTGTTTTTCTATACAAAATGATAAATACACACTTTAAGAACCCACTCTCCGTCTCCAGCAGCTCAGAACATTGTCACTAGCACACAATAGCACACAATAGCACAAGAGAGACTCACTGCGAACGAGTATGGTTGACTTCCAATGAGAAATTCACCCAAAATAGGGCGACCCTCTCATATATGAAAACACAGGTGTAAGTTAGGAATATGAATAATACATACATTAGCTGTGCTCTCTTTCTAGGGAAAAAGATGTTGGAGCCCAAGCAAAGAAAACTGATGTATACCCAAGTAAATTACAACAAATAATTCCACTTTAAATAAAGCCATATGAATGAAAAGAACGACGACTCCATCCTAATCATTTTCTAATTTCCTAATCACTCAATTTCCCTGTTAATCACTAAAGCATGGTCTCATATCTCCGTTCCCCCGAGATCCCCAGACACACGGACCCAGAGGGAAGTCTGGAACAACTATATATTTCTACAAAGCTCCCCCCACCATCATTTTTTCCCTAATAGTTTTGCAGGTTTTCCCTGTTTTAAGGAGGTTTGAGTTATCCAGAGAGGGAATGCAGCATCCGGAGAAGGGTAAGAGCAGCTAAAGGCCGCGTATTAACGGGGAGAACCTGATAAATTACCTGCGGATTATTATTTATTCATAACCCCGGTACACCAACGTCCGCCATCCCGTTCCTCACCCATCCAAAATAAACACAGACACCTTGGTTGGGAAGAAATGGCCTCCAAACCTTTAATTAATATATACTAGCTGAGAGACCTGGCGTTGCCCGGGATGTAAATGCGTAATAGGTATTATTATTTATAAATTGTGGATCAATAGGTGACTGTTTGTTGTAAAGGTTGGATAATAATATTGAAAAGAAAGATGGAAGAAAATGTAATACGATGTTGTATAAAAATGGTTTATTGTAAACACACCACAGTACAATGTATATTTTGGTGACATAAGTGATGTAAAAATGTGAGGCGTGTGTCCTGCTAGGGTGTGAGGCGGCGGGTGGTGCGTGGGTTGTGAGTGCTGTCTGCGAGTGGGTGTCCTGCTAGGGTGTGAGGCGGTGGGCGGCGCGTGGGTTGTGAGGTTGTAAGGGGGGGAGGGGGAGGTGGTGGGAAGGGGGAGGGAGGGGGAGGTGGTGGGAAGGGGGAGGAGGGGGGTGGTGGTGGGAAGGGGGGGGAGGTGGTGGGAAGGGGGGGGAGGTGGTGGGAAGGGGGAGGCGGTGGGAGGTGGTGGGAAGGGGGAGGCGGTGGGAAGGGGGGTGGGAAGCAGTGGGAGGGGGGGGGAGGCGGTGGGAAGGAGGGGGGGAGGCGGTGGGAAGGAGGGGGGGGAGGCGGTGGGAAGGAGGGGGGGGAGGCGGTGGGAAGGAGGGGGGGGAGGCGGTGGGAAGGAGGGGGGGGAGGCGGTGGGAAGGTGGGGGGGAGGCGAAGGGGGGGTGAAGGGGAGGTGAAGGGGGGGTGGAGGGGAGGTGAAGGGGGGGTGGAGGGGAGGTGAAGGGGAGGTGGAGGGGGGGGTGGAAGGGAGGCGAAGGGGGGGGGTGGAGGGGAGGTGAAGGGGGGGGGTGAATGGGGGTGAAGAGGGGGGGGGGGGGTGGAGGGGAGGTGAAGGGGGGTGGAAGGGAGGAGAAGTGGAGTGAGGGGAGGTGAAAGGGGGTGAGGGGAGGTGAAAGGGGGTGAGGGGAGGTGAACGGGGGTGCGGGGTGGGTGAGGGGAGGTGAAGGCCGCTCACTCACCCGTCCGGCAGGTCCCACGTGGATCTGAGGCGGGAGGCAGCGTGTTGTGGCCGCTCCCCCGCTGTGTCCCGGGCGCTCGCTCGCTCCCCCGCTGACTGTAGCGGCGCCGGGGGGGGGGGGGGTATCGGGGAGACACTGACACTGGAGGGGAGGGGGGGTGGAGGGGAGGTGAAGGGGGGGTGGAGGGGAGGTAAAGGGGGGTGGAAGGGAGGTGAAGGCCGCTCACTCACCCATCCGGCAGGTCCCACGTGGATCTGAGGCGGGAGGCAGCGTGTTGTGGCCGCTCCCCCGCTGTGTCCCGGGCGCCGCCATCTTGGGCACTCGGTGCCGCGAGGCAGGCTGCCTGGCCACTGGCTGTTCCCCCGCCGGGGAAGGGGTGAGTTGTAGCGCCGGGGAGGGGGGGGGCATGTATATGTGTGGGGGGGGGGGGAGGTGGGAGATATAGAAGGGGGGGTCTCGCACGGCCGCTGACACTGGGTGGGGGGGTGGGGGGCGCTGAAGGGGTAATAATAGTGTGTGTGTGTCCCGCTGACTGTAGCGGCGCCGGGGGAGGGGGGGGGGGGCGGGGTGAAAGCGCGGGAGACACGGGGAGAGGAGGAGGTGCGCGCGGGTGCTGCTAACACTGTGAGCCCCGCTAATGTAGGTAACACCCCCCCTACTCTCGTGTGTGTGTGTGTGTGTGTGTGTCTGTGTCTGTGTCTGTGTCTGTGTGTCTGTGTGTCTGTGTGTCTGTGTGTCTGTGTGTCTGTGTGTCCTTTGGCCCGTCACTCCGCCTCAGGCCAATGAGAGGTGTGCGGGCGGCCGGGCCAAGGGACCAATGAGATTGCCGCTAGGGACGCAGACATACAGTGCTTTCAGAAATATATAGTAGATATATATCTCGTCATAACATTAACATCCCACTTCCCCTCCAGCTGAAACCAAAAGATTGGGGGACAGGAACCTTTTGGGGAGGATTCTCTGAGGAGAGAGGTAGGCCAGAAGCTGACGCCCCTTACGTTCCGCACCCCTCCTCATCCATCACTCCATGGCTCCTTGGGTCAGGGGTCAGGGGTCATGTTACCCATCCCTAACTGGTCCGGCCTTTACTCTGAATGGCTCTTCATGGGGACGGTTTCATATTTGGATAAACGCGCTGTCTTTGCTGATTTGTATTAAAGGAATAAGCTCAGTGGTACACAGAGCTCACAATCTAATCTGCATACAGAAAACGGTCAGTAACGATGTTGTGGAAACGGTCACATGGCCACCAGTTTGCTGGATTTGGGGCGTCTGTGCCACTTTTTAGCGCTGGATGGGGAGGGAAGAGAGCCAGGAAAGGGAGTGAAAGATAAACGCATTACAGGGAATTGATCCCAATTAGTGCTGTAATCGGGGTTAATGTGCGCTGTGTTTGGAGAGCTATTAATGAGCGATTACTTATCTACGTGCTTATCCCTGCTGGAACAAATGAATGGGATTACAAATGAATGTCTGGCAGGGTGTCTGCACGGGATCCCACAGCGAGGGGGCGGACACTAATACCGACTGGCATCATCCCACGGTGACACGTAGGGGCCCGCGTCCCAGCTCACCTCACGTGGCGGCCAGAGCAGCTTTTATTTAGGGAGATCACGACATTTTGTAATCCCTTAAATCGCGCTGGGTGACAGCTTCACAAAAAAACAAAAAAACACAACAAACCCATCTCACAAATATAAAAGTGTTTTAAAATATGTAACTTTTACATGGTAAACAATCTTGGTATCATGATAAGACTGTTTGCCAGTCGCGTGATCTACAGGTATAGTTGTTTTTCTCTCCTTTCTGTTTGAGAAGTAATTATGAAGCGATCATTACTCAGATTCAACATAAATCACCTTAAAACCAGCGTTCCCAACAAGTAGCGATTCATATTCATTATTACAGGATGCAAAGCGGGATCATTATTACTATCGGGGTGACTGAGTCCTGGCGAGGGAGGGTGGTTAAACGGATACGTTGTGTAAAGCAGCAAAGCATGTGAAATTGTATGTTTTTTAATAAATCAGCTCTGTAGTATTAGATAGTGACTGTTTAAAGAAAAAAACAAACAAAAAAATCATTCAACTGTTTAAAGTTTTAAAGCATTCTCTGATCTCTATACCAGACTTCCGCCACCTCCCCAGCAGTGCAAGATCTTTGCAAAACTTTCCTGTTTGTAATAATTTGTTGCCAATAATCCCAGCAATTTGAGCTGTAAACTGTAACAATAGTCAATGTTACCTTAGTAATATAAGGATATATTGTAGCTGCTGAGTTACACTGACTGAAGGATTGATTGGAATTGACAGGCGGCCATTACGTTAGGCACACTATCAGGATTTTTACAGATTTATAACAGGAGCATCAAACGATTGCCATTTTGTGTAAAAATGTAGGATTATACATTCACATGCGTTACATATACAAATGAGGAAAGAAAAAGGGGGGAATACTTTAAACATTGCTTTTTCTACCCGCTGTGTGCGTCTGCCCCTTTAATAGCCTGAGCTAGCAATTAAAAGCTGAGTCCTCCGCCATATTGCAGACCCAGCAAGAAATATGTATGGGTTTGCAGGAATGTTATGTAACACCTTGTCTAACATTTGTACTGTTTGTTTTAATAGTGTAACCAGCGCATTACAGCCCTGACAGCAAATTCCACTGTCTGTACGCACTGTGCGGCTTCCATTAGTGCTAAATTACGGGATGAAACTCAACGCAGATAAGATGGCAGCAAAGTTGCGTTGTTTTTGGCTGGGTAATAAGAGGTATTTTATCCCACCTTTCTGTCAGCTGTAAGGCGACATGAACCCAGCTGTCCAAGGCCTGGATACATCAAGCTGTGGTAATGAAAAAACGCGGTATTACCGCAAAAAGAAAAAAGCGGTATTCTTATAGTGCAATACTGCACAAAGAACGCATATTTTATCGGATCCGTTAAGAAATAGGCCTAATTCCCCGATCATGCCATTCATCACGGGGGCTCAACTCCAGTCCCCCAACAGGTCAGGTTTTCAGGATATCCCTGCTTCAGCACAGGTGGTACAGTCTTCGACTGAGCCACTGATTGAGCCACCTGTGCTGAAGCAGGGATGTCCTGAAAACCTGACCTGTTGGTGGACCTTGAGCTCCCAGTTAAGGGCAGAAATACGGCCCTTCTGTTTGTCACCCAGGCCGGTGTGAGCCCTGTCCTGTCTGTGTGTACATTGGCCATTATATACATAGGCCAGATAAGGTTAAGCCAACCTGACGTAGATGTTAAAATGTAACTAGAAATACATGACAGTAAATATTAACTCTTTCATAAATCGTGGTCAGCTAGGCATGGGTTTCCAAGGGGTTAATATAAACATAAAACTACACTACCTACCCCGCTTGGCCCCTTTTAGTGGCTAGTAACCAAGGGGTTAATACCTACACCCCCAGGTGGGAAAGTACTCCCATCGCCCTCCCTTGTGCATTCATCCCCCCCAACAAACCTACCCCCCCCCACCACACTAGATTAATGGGTAATAACCCTATTAGCCAAATGTGGTTAAAATGGCTTTTGCCCATTGAAAAGCATTTAAAAAAAAAAAAAACCCTGAACATTAAATACATAAAAGAAAAAACAGCGATGCTTCACTAGCCACTAAGGTAGCCAAGGGAGTAGGTGGTGAATTTTAATATTGATAGTGTATTGTATTGTTATTACAAGTTACCATTGCTTGCCAATGTGGCTATCTAGGTCTCCATGGAGTGGGGCTATGTAGCCACAGTAACAATCAACTGCTTCATAGTTTAATATATATATATGTTTTGTATTATTAACGTACTGGGCAATTTTTGAAGTACATGTTTTTTATGTTTCTTTAATGGCCAAAAGCTAATGGTACCATTGAACATTAGCTTATGAGGGGAGAGGAAAGGGTGGGTGTTTTTTTTTGGGGGGGGGGTGATGGGGTATTTGCCCTGTGTGGTGGGAGGTTAGGCTTCCCAGGGAGAAGGGGGGGAGGGAGGGGTTACCCTCTTGGTTATGCAAGCAGTAAGGTATCCACGAGGGGGTAGGTAGGGGTTAACCCAACGAGGGGGTAGGTAGTGTAGTTTTATGATTGTATTAACCCTTTTGGTGCCACAGGCATTAATGTTATTTATACCGTAAGGTTTCGTAATAAATCTTACAGATGCCTACGATAGAAATATTATTAAAGCGATCATGATGCGGTAATTAATGCGTTATTAACGGTAGCTAGCGTTAATTCCGGCATCGCGACTTTGCATCACATATCACTCCCTGTAAATTATTACCGCAATCTTGACGTATCCCATCATAAAATTGCGGAATTAAGACACAGTATTTTATTTTTACCGGATGTATCTAGGCCTAAGATCTGCGTAAACAAAGAATAAAACTTTTCTTGAATATGATACAGCCCATAAGGATAAAATAGGAAATAATGAATTGTATATTCCATGTACCTGACATCTGCTCCTCTCTATTATCTGTATAAATTAATATTAGCGTTATTGGTCACATTAATTGTATGAGTGTATGAAGGGGCATGATCCTCAATTCTTCCTGTTTTAGACCGCATCAATGGTGAGCGCGGCCGTGCAGGCGTACGCTTGCGCGGCGCGATCAAACACATTGTATATGGTGACATCCACAGCGCGCGCACAGTGCGGCCGTAGCTCCACGCGGGGACCCGGTTATGGAACCAGCTGAAAAATAAAGAATCCTAGCTGGGATTTCTGTTTCAATGGAACATTAATTGGGTGGAATTTATGTGCTAGTTACGATGTTATCAGAAATAAATTCTCACCAGCCTGTCCATGGGCCTCGGATATGTGTGGCACAGAGGGGGGACAGGAGGGAGAGAGGGGGCTTGTTAGAGAAGGGGAGACTGGGCAGAGGCACAGGTGAGGGGTGGGAATCGGAGACGGTTGTTTTTTCTCAGCTGGTTGTCAGTAGAATGTGCAGAGCAGAGAATTCTCCAGTAACACCAGCACACAAAGGGTCAATCGATATGGAGTCCGCTATTTCCATTGATAGGAATATGCCGATACTACTGTTAACAAACCGACTACAATTACAGCAGATCAGAATCACCAACATGATAATAAACAGAAAGGGCCAAAAATACGGGTTATTAATCCCACAGAGCTCGGAGAGCAAAGGGTTAATTCTCATCAGAAAGTAGAGAGGCGCAGAGTAATATCGGCTTGTGCTCTGCAATAAAGCAAACAGGATGTCATTTTGCTGAGAGACAGGACCTGCCCCCATCTCGGCCCACCTCTAGCTAATGGGAGCTGGAGATATATAGCTGTGCTCTCCCAGTGCTGCTATCAGCACTGCTTTATGGCTGCCATTCTGCACATTTAATGCAGCTTAAAGGTTTTAAGTAGAATGGCAAGTCATAACCAAACCCAGCGGGAGATTTATAACCAGCCCTGTCCCTGGCTGCTCCTCTGGGAGAATTGCCCGTGCCTTCCTCATACGCTCAGCACATCCCGGCCTATGGGGGCATGTTTCCTATGGGGCTGTTATTATTTGCACATTGCTGCTAGCGGGTCCTGCCGGACACTAACATACATTGGGAGGGATGCCCTAAGCTCGGATCTTGCTGTGAGTCTCTCCCTCTGGCTTTTAAGGAGTTAAAGACGCAGTTCCCGATGCCAGTTATGTTACCAGGAAAGATACACTGGGATTGTTTTATCAGCGTTTCCTGGGGGCATCCGCCTATCTATGCAATGTGCCGCAGTTTATTGCACTGGTGTTGGCCCAGTTTTGCAGCAGGAAGATGTTGATAAATAGACCCTACTGTATGAATAGTGTCACATTGGGACATTATGATGCTGTGGGGGACTAGCTGCCCCTTTCTGCCAATATATGTAGATTCAGTGCCCCACTTGTCAGTGATACGTTTTGAAACTGGCTGTGATAAAGCCACAACTGGGGCTCTCTCCCGTCTCCCTCCCCCCAATCCTCATACTCTGCTCCCACCCCTCTCTGAGTCATGCCCCTGGGAGATTTACTGCAGGGATTAGTCTTGCTGGCCTGGGAGAGAGACATTTTCTTTCCTAATGTATTCACCTTGATTTAACGCTGTGATCTGGAAGTTATTTTTTTACAATAAGGGAGAGTCTTGCCAAAGAAAACAGTCGTGAGTGTCAGAGCAGGTCACAAGCTGGGGGATCTGTGGGATCTGTGGGATCTGGGAGATCTGGCATCCTCGCTGCATTCTATGGGATCATAATTGCAGGAGCCAGGGAGGGGTGAATCTAACCACACAGAGCACCCTAAACTGTCACATTGTGTCACTTAACCCGATGAGTAAAAGATTCTGGGCCTCACCAGAGCTGATGGGGTTAAAAGAATTATTCCAATGAGTGAGACTCGCTGCTAACAAGAGACTGTCTAATAACGAGGGAGACTGCCTTCTAACGAGTGACAGCTAATGATAGTTATTGCCTTCCAATAATACCCCAATTGTTACAGAGTAAGAGTCACCCCCCCCCCCCCCCCCGTTACCCAAGAACTCCACTGATAACTGAATGGGGCAAATGGCCACAGATTGTTTATTAACTTAACAGTTAACACAATATTAATAAAACCATAACGCAATCCTTGTGTGGTCAGATAGAACCTGAACCACCAGCAGTACGCGATCACCAAAAATAAATAAAACTCTCATGAGCTGCATTAGCCCTGGGGTAACCCACCGGATTCTCCTGCCAAGGATGTGACCTTCGCACAGCCCAGGCCCAACTCGCATCAGGCCACCGCTAGCCCATACTCACATCGATGGGAGGCAATCTGACCAGACGAACCTGCCGCCAGCAGCAGCATTATGACTCCTCAAATTTTCTCTGCTAACCCCCAATGCACGTTTCACCTCATCCTGTAGAGCCACATTGAATACATATATATAGGGCCATATCGGTCAGATTAATCCCATCCTCGTGATTACTCCCTGAGCCGTCACCCTCTAATTTACAATGACGCACCCAAAAGCCACCCAACTGCCTCATAAATCCAACCACACTCTTATTGAGCTTTTTACGAGTCCTCTCAATGGCGGTATGATATTGAGCACCCAACTAAGGCTGGCGAGGCATTACCTCCGAAACAGGAGCAGTGCATCTTTAAATTCCATTGCCAATTGGGCAATGTAGCTCTGAACAGCGTACTTTAACTCAACAGTATTACGTTTTGCCAGGTCATGCCCTTCCACATGCCAAACTCTTATTGAAGGAGTTGCACATGTCCATCTTTAACAACAGTAGGACAACTTGGACCCATCACAGTACTCACCAACCCAACCAAGAGCTTGGCATCACATTTCCTGGCAATCCCAGCTACCGGCCAGAGGGCCTTCTTATCACTCTACGCTCCACCCAGTGCACACAAGATGAGTCCCCATTAATGCACACCTTACAGGAACCACCTGACAGCAAGAGAATCAACACAACAATTACCCCCAACTAAAACACCCTGTAACATAACTATGCCCTACTGTAACCTCGTAGGCGCCCAGACTTTCACCTGCCGATTCCTTTTATCAACTTACACGCTCAAGCCCAGCTAGGTAGCCTCAGCGGCTACCCTGATCCAGAAGGAATGAGACCCTTACAAGCCATGATCCACCCCACTTCCTTCAGACACGGCTTCAACAGTCTTACAAATTGGCTTTCATGCCAAAGAGTGGAGCGACTCTCCCCCGATCTGACCCTCGCACGCCTTCCAAACCTTCAGCAGACACAGGGGATGACCGCTAACGAATAACAGTCAACCAAACCCCTCTGGTGAGATAGTCCAAATTAGACCCGCAAAATCCTTACATGGAGGGCACCATATCCTCACCCTGAAGTTCTCCGCGCTTTTTACTAGACCCACTCACTTGCTCGATAAACTGCAAAGCCCCCGAAATGCTAAAACAAAGGCCGCAGGAGACAAAAGACCCGAGAACGAGAAACAGGCCCTGGGGTCGCTGCCTTCACCGCGAGAAACAGGCCCTGGGGTCGCTGCCTTCACCGCGAGAAACAGGCTCTGGGGTCGCTGCCTTCACCGCGAGAAACAGGCCCTGGGGTCGCTGCCTTCACCGTGAGAAACAGGCCCTGGGGTCGCTGCCTTCAACGCGAGAAACAGGCCCTGGGGTTGCTGCCTTCAACGCGAGAAACAGGCCCTGGGGTCGCTGCCTTCAACGTGAGAAACAGGCCCTGGGGTCGCTGCCTTCACCGCGAGAAACAGGCCCTGGGGTCGCTGCCTTCACCGTGAGAAACAGGCCCTGGGGTCGCTGCCTTCAACGCGAGAAACAGGCCCTGGGGTTGCTGCCTTCAACGCGAGAAACAGGCCCTGGGGTCGCTGCCTTCACCGCAAGAAACAGGCCCTGGAGTCGCTGCCTTCACCGCGAGAAACAGGCCCTGGGGTCGCTGCCTTCACCGCAAGAAACAGGCCCTGGGGTCGCTGCCTTCAACGCGAGAAACCGGCCCTGGGGTCGCTGCCTTTACCGCGAGAAACAGGCCCTGGGGTCGCTGCCTTCAACACCAGAAACAGGGCCTGGGGTTGCTGCCTTCAACGCGAGAAACCGGCCCTGGGGTCGCTGCCTTCACAGCGAGAAACAGGCCCTGGGGTCACTGCCTTCAACGCGAGAAACAGGCCCTGGGGTCGCTGCCTTCAACGCGAGAAACAGGCCCTGGGGTCGCTGCCTTCACCGCAAGAAACAGGCCCTGGGGTCGCTGCCTTCAACGCGAGAAACAGGCCCTGGGGTCGCGGCCTTCAACGCGAGAAACAGGCCCTGGGGTCGCGGCCTTCAACGCGAGAAACAGGCCCTGGAGTCGCTGCCTTCACCGCGAGAAACAGGCCCTGGGGTCGCTGCCTTCACCGCAAGAAACAGGCCCTGGGGTCGCTGCCTTCACCGCGAGAAACAGGCCCTGGGGTCGCGGCCTTCAACGTATCCCTTAATAGCGCGGAAGTTACTGGCCTCTTTATATCTGCCCCGGAGAGGTCTGATCACACCGGAGTGCCAGACCGTCGGCGCCCAAAACAGCGTGTTACTCATATACTCTCTGGACTCCGCCCGCTGGGCACGTGCCTCAGTCCTACTGACCGCGAAGTATCTCGCTCGGGCTAGGGCAAAAAGGTGACCAAAAACATCCACAATCACCCCTAGCCTCACTTTGCCAGGACGCTATCATTACCCTACAGAACTATCAGAGGGCCCACCCCAAAAGCCATGCTCCTATACCCGGGATACCCCCCACCCAATCCTGGGAACACTGACCCAGACTACACCCTGGGAATCCTAGCCTGACTTTGTTAGGAGGGTAGCTACCACTCAGAACGACTAGGGGCCCCACCCAAAGAGCCACCCTCCTATCCCTGGCCCCCCCTAGATCAATGATCCCAACCTCCATTACCCTGGTGGTCTCTGGAATTTCCACTTAACCTAGAGAATTGCAGAGAGCACTCAGCAAGTTACTGAATCAGAAGGCACATACAGCAACACCCCCAGCCTGAACTCACTAGTGGGCAGCGCCTGGTCAAATATCCCACTATACAGCAGGCCACAAGTTACACATGTGGGCTCACACTCAGTCACGACAATAATGATTGAACAAGGGTTTCATCTGGAGGGTTCAGTACCCAGAATATACACACAGCCAGCATCAGGAAAGGGTGTTATAACTTACAGGGGTCAGTGAGCAGGAATCAGTCTGTGGGAGGGTGCAGGGCAGTGAGGTAACTGGGCAGCCGCCATGTTCCCCCGAGGGATCACAGCATCTAAAATGGCTTCCCCCAGAGTCTCCCCTCACAGGCTGAGCTGGCTCCTGTTAGGAAACTGGCTCCATTCAAGCCTATGGGAGTCAGCTGCACCAATCAGGGACTGGTTGCTAGGGGAGGGGGGCCAATCAGGGGACTCTGTATCATGCGGACATCAAAGCCCTGCTCTAGAGCCAATCATTCGGGAGGGAGCGTGGCTTGTAGGGCCAATCAGAAGGCCCAGATTCACTAACACAGAACGCTCTCCCTGGTGTCTAAACCCCGCCCCTGCACAGAGAGAGATGTGCTGGGGTCTGGGAGAGAGAGGTGCTGGGGTCTGGGAGAGAGGTGCTGTGAGAGAGAGGTGCTGGGGTCTGGGAGAGAGAGGTGCTGGGGTCTGGGGGAGAGAGGTGCTGGGGTCTGGGAGAGAGAGGTGCTGGGGTCTGGGAGAGAGAGGTGCTGGGGTCTGGGAGAGAGAGGTGCTGGGGTCTGGGAGAGAGAGGTGCTGGGGTCTGGGAGAGAGAGGTGCTGGGGTCTGAGAGAGAGGTGCTGGGGTCTGGGAGAGAGAGGTGCTGGGGTCTGAGAGAGAGAGGTGCTGGGGTCTGGGAGAGAGAGGTGCTGGGGTCTGGGAGAGAGAGGTGCTGGGGTCTGGGAGAGAGAGGTGCTGGGGTCTGGGAGAGAGAGGTGCTGGGGTCTGGGAGAGAGAGGTGCTGGGGTCTGAGAGAGAGGTGCTGGGGTCTGGGAGAGAGAGGTGCTGGGGTCTGAGAGAGAGAGGTGCTGGGGTCTGGGAGAGAGAGGTGCTGGGGTCTGGGAGAGAGAGGTGCTGGGGTCTGGGAGAGAGAGGTGCTGGGGTCTGGGAGAGAGAGGTGCTGGGGTCTGGGAGAGAGGTGCTGGGGTCTGGGAGAGAGAGGTGCTGGGGTCTGGGAGAGAGGTGCTGGGGTCTGGGAGAGAGGCGCTGGGGTCTGTGAGAGAGAGTTGCTGGGGTCTGTGAGAGAGAGGTGCTGGGGTCTGGGAGAGAGGTGCTGTGAGAGAGGTGCTGGGGTCTGGGAGAGAGGTGCTGGGGTCTGGGAGAGAGAGGTGCTGGGGTCTGGGAGAGAGGTGCTGGGGTCTGGGAGAGAGGTGCTGGGGTCTGGGAGAGAGGTGCTGGGGTCTGTGAGAGAGAGGTGCTGGGGTCTGGGAGAGAGAGGTGCTGGGGTCTGGGAGAGAGGTGCTGTGAGAGAGGTGCTGGGGTCTGAGAGAGAGAGGTGCTGGGGTCTGGGAGAGAGAGGTGCTGGGGTCTGGGAGAGAGAGGTGCTGGGGTCTGGGAGAGAGGTGCTGGGGTCTGAGAGAGAGAGGTGCTAGGGTCAGAGAGAGAGGTGCTGGGGTCTGAGAGAGAGAGGTGCTGTGGTCTGAGACAGAGAGGTGCTGGGGTCTGGGAGAGAGGTGCTGGGGTCTGGGAGAGAGAGGTGCTGGGGTCTGAGAGAGAGAGGTGCTGGGGTCTGAGAGATAGAGGTGCTGGGGTCTGGGAGAGAGGTGCTGAGGTCTGGGAGAGAGGTGCTGGGAGAGAGGTGCTAGGGTCTGAGAGAGAGAGGTGCTGGGGTCTGGGAGAGAGAGGTGCTGGGGTCTGAGAGAGAGAGGTGCTGGGGTCTGAGAGAGAGGTGCTCGGGTCTGGGAGAGAGAGGTGCTGGGGTCTGGGAGAGAGGTGCTGGGAGAGAGGTGCTAAGGTCTGAGAGAGAGAGGTGCTGGGGTCTGGGAGAGAGGTGCTGGGGTCTGGGAGAGAGAGGTGCTGGGGTCTGTGAGAGAGAGGTGCTGGGGTCTGAGAGAGAGGTGCTGGGGTCTGGGAGAGAGGTGCTTTGAGAGAGGTGCTGGGGTCTGAGAGAGAGAGAGAGGTGCTAGGGTCTGAGAGAGGTGCTGGGGTCTGGTAGAGAGAGGTGCTGGGGTCTGAGAGAGAGGTGCTGGGGTCTGGGAGAGAGGTGCTAGGGTCTGAGAGAGAGAGAGAGAGAGAGGTGTTAGGGTCTGGGAGAGAGGTGCTAGGGTCTGGGAGAGAGGTGCTGGGGTCTGGGAGAGAGATGCTGGGGTCTGAGAGAGAGGTGCTGGGGTCTGGGAGAGAGGTGCTGGGGTCTGGGAGAGAGGGCCTGGGGTCTGGGAGAGGTGCTGGGGTCTGGGAGAGAGGTGCTGGGGTCTGGGAGAGAAGTGCTGGGGTCTGGGAGAGAGGTGCTGGGGTCTGGGAGAGAGGTGCTGGGGTCTGGGAGAGAGGTGCTGGGGTCTGGGAAGGAGGGTCTGGGAGAGAGGTGCTGGGGTCTGGGAGAGAGGTGCTGGGGTCTGGGGGAGAGGTGCTGGGGTCTGGGAAGAAGGGTCTGGGAGAGAGGTGCTGGGGTCTGGGAGAGAGGTGCTGCGGTCTGGGAGAGAGGTGCTGCGGTCTGGGAGAGAGGTGCTGCGGTCTGGGAGAGAGGTGCTAGGGTCTGGGAGAGAGGTGCTGGGGTCTGGGAGAGAGGTGCTGGGATCTGGGAGAGAGGTGCTGGGGTCTGGGAGAGAGGTGCTGGGGTCTGGGAGAGAGGTGCTGGGGTCTGGGAGAGCGGTACTGGGTCTAGGAGAGAGGTGCTAGGGTCTGGGAGAGAGGTGCTGGGGTCTGGGAGAGGTGCTGGGGTCTGGGAGAGGTGCTGGGGTTTGGGAGAGGTGCGCTAGGGTCTGGGAGAGAGGAGCTGGGGTCTGGGAGGGAGGGTCTGGGAGGGAGGAGCTGGGGTCTGGGAGAGGTGCTGGGGTCTGGGAGAGAGGTGCTGGGGTCTGGGAGAGAGGTGCTGGGGTCTGGGAGAGAGGTGCTGGGGTCTGGGAGAGAGGTGCTGGGGTCTGGGAGGGAGGAGCTGGGGTCTCTGAAGGAGGGCATGGGGTCTGGGAGAGAGGTGCTGGGGTATAGGAGGGGGACTGGGGCAGCCCCCTCCATCACATACTCCTAAAAGAAGAATATACCCACCACATTTCCCTCAATAGCTAAAATCACATACCCATATCAACCAAATCCAATTTAATTACAACCAGCACAGACCTAACTAATCCCAGGCTTAAAAGCCTGCCAGGTCAGCCAAGCCAAGCCATTAGAAGGCCGAATGCCAGGGGCCAATGAGGATTCCACTATCTCCATCACTTTTCTGTTTGATGGTGCCTCATATAACCTGGACAAGGACAACTACCCACCTCTCTCTTCGGAGTCAGGCGTCTGAGTTTGGGAAATATTAGTCTGGATAAGGCGTCAGCTATTATATTCTCCAACCAAGGGACATGCTTAGCCCGGAACTAAATATTCCACAACGGACACGACCAGATCAATCTCCTAACCATCCACATCACAGGTCAAGATGAAGCTGGCAACCTATTAATGGCTGACACCATTCACCGATAGTCAGACCTGAACAAAACCTGACATCAGCACAGGAAATAATCCCAGAAATGTCCTGTTCCTCACCGTTCCTGTAGCAGCCCCGCTCATCAGGCCACAGTTCAGCCAACCACCTACCGATAAAGTGCACCCAGCTGCATCTGTATAAAGCTCAATCTCACCGTTAGATACCGGAAACCCCCTCAGCATGGTCTTCCCATTATACGTATGCAGGAAAACCTGCCACATCCCAAATCCCCCTTCATGTCCCTTGTCCCCCTGCTGCCCTTTCCTCACTTTCTCCTTGGCCCCCTCACTAGACCACCACACCCTTAACCCCTGCAATCCCAAACTCTGACTTTAAGGAGGGGCCTGACCATTTATGTCAAATGTAACTACTCCGAACTTGTTATGAGGCAAACTTTCTAATGAGTGAGACTAACCCCACATGGAGCAGACTTCCCCCCAGTGAGTGAGACTAACCCCACATGGAGCAGACTTCCCCCCCAGTGAGTGAGACTAACCCCACATGGAGCAGACTCCCCCCAGTGAGTGAGACTAACCCCACATGGAGCAGACTCCCCCCCAGTGAGTGAGACTAACCCCACATGGAGCAGACTCCCCCCCAGTGAGTGAGACTAACCCCACATGGAGCAGACTTCCCCCCAGTGAGTGAGACTAACCCCACACAGAGCAGACTCCCCCCAGTGAGTGAGACTAACCCCACATGGAGCAGACTTCCCCCCAGTGAGTGAGACTAACCCCACATGGAGCAGACTTCCCCCCAGTGAGTGAGACTAACCCCACATGGAGCAGACTTCCCCCCAGTGAGTGAGACTAACCCCACATGGAGCAGACTTCCCCCCAGTGAGTGAGACTAACCCCACATGGAGCAGACTCCCCCCCAGTGAGTGAGACTAACCCCACATGGAGCAGACTTCCCCCCAGTGAGTGAGACTAACCCCACATGGAGCAGACTCCCCCCCAGTGAGTGAGACTAACCCCACATGGAGCAGACTTCCCCCCAGTGAGTGAGACTAACCCCACATGGAGCAGACTTCTCCCCCAGTGAGTGAGACTAACCCCACATGGAGCAGACTCCCCCCCAGTGAGTGAGACTAACCCCACATGGAGCAGACTCCCCCCAGTGAGTGAGACTAACCCCACATGGAGCAGACTTCCCCCCAGTGAGTGAGACTAACCCCACATGGAGCAGACTTCCCCCCAGTGAGTGAGACTAACCCCACATGGAGCAGACTTCCTCGCAGTGAGTGAGACTAACCCCACATGGAGCAGACTCCCCCCCAGTGAGTGAGACTAACCCCACATGGAGCAGACTCCCCCCAGTGAGTGAGACTAACCCCACATGGAGTAGACTTCCTCGCAGTGAGTGAGACTAACCCCACATGGAGCAGACTTCCCCCAGTGAGTGAGACTAACCCCACATGGAGCAGACTTCCTCGCAGTGAGTGACACATGGAGTGCATAAAGCCTTGTGCTGAGCGAGGACGTTTAACTGACTGCTTTCATTCTAGGTTTGTAATGTGAATACCCAGCACAGAGTGAACAGTTGGAAATATAATAACATTTCTTATATCTGCAGAGAATATGGGGGTGCAGAGGGGTGGGGAGAGGGGTGGGGGGGGGGAGGCCCCTCAGCATCATACACACTGTTCCAGACACAGCACCATCTGCTAAACAGCTACCCATGGATGCTGCCTGATCACCGATTTACAGAACATTTTGGGGAGAGTG
Source organism: Ascaphus truei (assembly GCF_040206685.1). NCBI lineage: Eukaryota > Metazoa > Chordata > Amphibia > Anura > Ascaphidae > Ascaphus > Ascaphus truei. Next base: position 52,649,232 of record NC_134498.1, read on the forward strand.
GCCCCCAGTCCGCGTTACCCCCCCCCCCCCCTCCTCACACTCTGCTCTGCACCAGATGCCTTAAGAGCTAATGCAGTCTGGGCCTGCTGGCGCTATGTGGGAATCGTAATCACGGCACAGGCATGATTAAGGGGATTTTGGGGACAGAAGGGTGAGTGAGGGCTGAAAGGGTTTTTATTTGTGAAGCACATAATTGACAAAATGTGCAGTCAGTAGTCTCTATTTTAAACCCTTTGCTTCCACAGGGATATGCAAGACAATATATATACGGTGGCGTTGCAGGCTCCTCTTTCATCAATGCAGTTTTATATATACAGGCATACCCCGGTTTAAGGACACTCACTTTAAGTACACTCGCGAGTAAGGACATATCACCCAATAGGCAAACGGCAGCTCACGCATGCGCCTGTCAGCACGTCCTGAACAGCAATACCGGCTCCCTACCTGTACCGAAGCTGTGCGCAAGCGGGGAGACTATAGAAATGCGTTATTTACAGCAGTTATGCACGTATATGACGATTGCCGTACAGTACATGCATCGATAAGTGCTTCACTTTAAGTACATTTTCACTTTACATACATGCTCCGGTCCCATTGCGTATGTTAATGTGGGGTATGTATGTATATATATATATATAATATATAATCAAAAACGAATAGACTATACCATGCTGTGACTAACGAAATGCTTTTATTTGTGCGAGCTTTCGAGATACACTGATCTCTTCTTCCGGCGATGTTACAATGGATAAAGCAGGCAAGGTTTAACTTAAAAACAGTGTGTGTATACTGACTCATACTGTACGCTTCTTTTTAGGAGGGCCTGAAACCATCTTGGTACTTTTACGATTGCTTCAAGCAGCAGACGACCTTGAAATGGGGCGTATCGTGCGTCCGGATGTGCGCGCCCAGATATTTCCCATCATGTTGCCAGGGAAATGCGACGGAATCAGGTTCATAACAGGAAAGGATCGGAAGGTGAGGCTTCGAGATCCACGACTCTACCCCTATTAGTACAAATACTGCCCTGAGTTAGGCACGGGATGAGTGGGCAGGGGGCATCAAATATATATTATTAGTAATGGGCAGAGTCACGGGTTCGACATCTGAATTTTCTAAACTGGGAATTTTGAACTTGGGATCACATTTTCAAATTTGTGCAAACCCGGAAAGGCTCATCCTCTGATTTTTTTTGTTTTGTGTCTGAGTGTGTGTCTGAGTGTGTGTGTCTGTGTCTCTGTCTGTGTGTCTGTGTCGTGTGTGTGTCGTGTGTGTCGTGTGTGTCGTGTGTGTCGTGTGTGTGTATCTGAGCAGAGAGGGGGTTTCATGTTTAACACAATCCATCCAAAAATAGCGTTTAGAAACACTCAGGAAATTCAAGCTGTGATTCATATTCAGGACAATGTCGTACTTTGCATTTCTCAATGAAAAAATGATTGTGCATATAGTTAAATGACAAGAAGAACACTGTTAGGGTTTTGCACAGCTGCTGCCGGCGCTGTACCGGCACTGTGTATAAAAAGATTTAGGGCTTTAGTTTCCAGCCCTCTCAGTCTGGCACTTTTCACCTGCATAAAATCCCCTTTTATAACACAAAGGAAAAATAATGTAAAACTAGCGATAAAAAGGAGCGGGGCTCTGACATTTCACAGGGCTTTTAGGCGGCTTTTATTGTCAGGTTTATTGGAATGTTCCTTTTAAAGCTGCACCTTGTGAGGACCAGAGAAAAACAGAAGGAAAGGCCTTTCCCCCGCTCACATTCAGGAACCTGCCAGGGGAACGCCTCCACACCGCCACGTATTCCACTACTTCTTCGTCCAAGGTTCAGCTAACGTGGAACCACTTCTTTAACAGCAAACTTCTACTTGTCCTGAGACAGCAGAGCTGGGATCCGTGGGACATGTTCGTGTCTGTATGCCACGCATCCTTGGGTTCCGCAGCAGAACTGGGATCCGTGGGACATGTTCGTGTCTGTTTGCCACGCATCCTTGTGTTCCGCAGCAGAGCTGGGATCCGTGGGACATGTTCGTGTCTGTATGCCACAAATCCTTGGGTTCCGCAGCAGAGCTGGGATCCGTGGGACATGTTTGTGTCTGTATGCCACACATCCTTGGGTTCTGCAGCAGTGCTGGGATCCGTGGGACATGTTTGTGTCTGTATGCCACGCATCCTTGAATTCCGCAGCAGAGCTGGGATCCGTGGGACATGTTTGTGTCTGTATGCCACGCATCCTTGGGTTCCGCAGCAGAGCTGGGATCCGTGGGACATGTTCGTGTCTGTATGCCACACATCCTTGGGTTCCGCAGCAGAACTGGGATCCGTGGGACATGTTTGTGTCTGTATGCCACGCATCCTTGGGTTCCGCAGCAGAGCTGGGATCCGTGGGACATGTTTGTGTCTGTATGCCACGCATCCTTGTGTTCCGCAGCAGAGCTGGGATCCGTGGGACATGTTCGTGTCTGTATGCCACGCATCCTTGAGTTCCGCAGCAGAGCTGGGATCCGTGGGACATGTTCGTGTCTGTATGCCACGCATCCTTGGGTTCCGCAGCAGAGCTGGGATCCGTGGGACATGTTCGTGTCTGTATGCCACGCATCCTTGGGTTCCGCAGCAGAGCTGGGATCCGTGGGACATGCTCGTGTCTGTATGCCACGCATCCTTGGGTTCCGCAGCAGAGCGATTAGTATTGTTTACTTTTTAAAGCATGACATTGGTATTACATGTTTCTGGAAGGATGAAACAGGTGTTAAAAGTGTCAGAGAAGGTGTGAGAGACCTTCCCCGTTACTAGGAGCGAGGTACAATCTGGCCGTTCCCGGGCCTTTTTCGGTGTTTTTGAGACTTTTTTGGCACTGCAGCAGTTTGTTTACTGACCTATAATTGTGTCTCTGGTTGTGGGGACGTTAAAAGTTCGCTCTTGGCAGGAGAGAGACACGATCCAATGTAATCCACAGATCCTGGCACCGAACAAGTGCCACATTCTCATAAAACCCGTAATAGGAGGAAAAAGTCCCAGATTTCCCACGGATTATTAGCTTTAATAAGCAGTAATTCAAAGTCGGTATTACAGAGCAGCAGCCACACCGCGGAATTTGGGGGAACACGAGGGGAGGAAGAATGAGCAGTGACATTATTTTATGGTTAGTGATGTCACTGCGCTGAGGGTTTGCTGCAGAACACCGGCACTGAGTCATTTGTCCTTACAGGGCTGCAGATACACCATAAAATCCCACTCTTTCCAAGATGACTGCACTAAGTAAGTGTAACAATGCTGTGATCCCTAACACTCTCTCCTACACAGAGAGGTGTTAGTGAGCACACGTGTTACAGCCCTGCAGTCACACCGCTCAGGAAGACACCTGCGTGTGCAGCTTAGGGTCTCAATTTGTGTGCCGTATTATACACTTTCACTGCTGGGATTGGACGTGAGCTGATAAGGCTGAGCCATAGCCGCATATTAAGTGCTCAGCACTGGGGTGGAGCACGTGGATGGGCAGCTAATGGTGGCTGGTCCTCTGGGTGATCAGTGGTGAGGCGCTGTACAGAAGATAATTGTCCTCCAATTTTGCCATCAAACAAAGCCGGCTTTAAGGACACCACTGGATTATTTCCATAGTCTCACTCCGTTCTCAAGTCGTTGGTTTGACCTGTGCTGCAAATGTTTACGAGATGGGAGGCACAGCAGGGATTGCTCAGGTTTGCATTGTAAGTTAACCCCAGTGAGAACCCGCGGCCCAACTGCGCCTCTGGCAGCTCAGCGAGCGCACGGGGGCGTCGTTCATCAGACATCTCTACAAGCACATGGCCAGTGTATGGTACCTCGGTAAAGAAGAACCCTTTTACCGAACACAACCATAATGCCATATTATTTCTGCACATGCATGCAACATGCCAGGATACTGGGACCGTGCTGTAATGATAAGCTTAGCTCAGCCTCTCTGCGGAATCCTTTAGTTTACAATGTTTGGTTGTAATTATTTATCGCTTGTTGGTGCACCTGCCATTTATTGACTTGTTTGATGTTTATTTCAGTGACAAATACACATTTCTTGTGTCCCTTTGGCAGTTATGAGAGATGGGGAGAATTTCTGCAGACGGATTCAGAATCCACACCCATTTTCTTCTCAAGCAGTACAGTGAGGTTGCCCATGTTCTGTTGATCTTTGATTTAATGTCCCCTGGCCCCAGTAACTCATAGCCCTCGGTACATACAGTGTTATTACTTAGTGCTTGATGTGCTTTCAAGGTTACAAATAGAATCAACACAATAGATATCCCTTGGAGGTATTCTGTTAGTAGACAGAGGTGCACTGCAACCCATCAGCTGGTTTTGTTCACACTACTAGAGCTGTTGTTCTGAAAAACAGAGCTAGTGTGGGATTAAGTGCCGGCGAAGCGGCAAAGGCCTCTGTAAACTGCACTTACCTTGGCTCCGGCAGCTTCTGAAGACGCTTCTGGAGACGCGTCAAATGATGCTGCGAGGTCATGTGACATCACGTTGCCATGGCAACGTGACATCATGATGCCGGAGCCAAGGTAAGAGAGGGCACAGAGAGAGGAGAACAGCCGGCAGGGGGCACAGGAAAAAAAGATTGCTCTCCCCATAGCTATTCAATAGGGAGAGCAATCTAGAGCTAGAAGAAGTACTTTGCTGCAGAGTACAGGGTCCCATGGCATTATGATGACACAGAGCATGCCCAAAGAAAGCTCATGCGAGTACATGCATGTCAAATATACAGAAATTATTATGTAGAGTTACTATGAACACTGATGTTGTGTGTGGCTTTCTTTACCTCTACATTTTCTTCCCCTGGCTCTTAGAGGACAACAGCTGTGGAACTTGGAGGCATTTTCCCTTAAGAAGGTGCTTGCTACAGCTATAGCCTGCCGCAGAGATACTTTATCTCCATCATTTACAAGTTACAACCCAGAACAGTTTTTATTGAGAGTTTGGCTACAGAATCATAACTAGTGTACAACTTTCAACTTTCCAACTCGTTAAATGTCTTGTCTGCTTCACCATAAGGCTCTTTAACCCCGTGTCTCTGTTTCCTAGTTTAACCCATTAAAACATCTCCCACGTTCCTTCCCAGTACTTTAACATCTGCCATTGTATCCGAGGATTGTCTTGGGTAACGTTCATAAGAAATACGTTGGCGGTAACTTTACACCAGAGACAAATTCTTGTTGTTACTTAAAAACACATTGTTATTTAATATGTGCAACGGTCTGGCAGTAATTTCCTCCTATGATATGGTAACATTACGGTTTGTAGTCAGCTTAATCAACACATACTAATGTATATTGTTTTAAAAATGGGCACGTATTTTTACATGGTGTTATCCACGGCAATACAGTTCACATAACAACCCTTACAAGAGACATCCACGCCCTGTGCTGAATATGGACTGCAGCTTAGAACGCTATATAACTACTACATACGCTATTAGAGTCTGCATAGCTTCAAACTGATATTATGTTTCTAGTTAGCCAATGATACATACACATATATATTTTCATGTTATCATTTATTTTTACAGCTCTGTTATGCTTAGAAACTAAATTCCCCATGTGCTAGGGCTTATGTGAAAATGATATAATTACGCAAACTGACATGTAAAAGAAATGTATTTCTGGCCTTTATTGAACTGTACACTTACCAATATTCATGTTCTAGTAAGGTTCAATAACAGAATGCTTAGTGGAAATGACAATACGTATTGACACAACAGGGCTGAGACTTTAATTAATAATTATTATTGTCCTCCAATTATCCTACAAATGAGAAAGTGCAGGCAAAGAACTAACACAGATTGTAGTTGCCTAGAAATTGATGACAACATGCCGCAAATAAACGTACTTTGGTGTTGTTATGGTAATTATATATATTTTTGTTTTATTGCCATTTTGGAACACCCAACCTTTTAAAGTAAAATCAGAGCAGGATGTAATTTCTCTCCAGAAGGACTTGGAGAGACTGGAACGTGGGCAGGTAAATGGCAGATGAGGTTTAATACAGATACATGTAAGGTTATGCATTTGGGAAGTAAGAATAAACAGGCGACTTACAAATGAAATGAGGATAAATTTGGGTAATCCTTGATGGAGAAGGATATAGGAGTGCTTGTAGACAGCAGGCTTAGCAATAGTGCCCAAAGTCATGCAGTAGCTGCAAAGGCAAACAAGATCTTATCTTGCATCAAACGGGCAATGGATGGAAGGGAAGTAAACATAATTATGCCCCTTTACAAAGCATTAGTAAGACCACACCTTGAATATGGAATACAATTTTGGGCACCAATCCTTAGAAAAGACATTATGGAACTAGAGAGAATGCAGAGAAGAGCCACCAAATTAATAAAGGGGATGGACAAGCTAAGTCATCCCTTAAGGTTGGAGGAAAGGAGATTTCACCAGCAACAAAGGAAAGGGTTCTTTACAGTAAGGGCGGTTACAATGTGGAATTCATTACCCATGGAGACTGTGATGGCAGATATAATGGATTTGTTCAAAAAAAAGGTTGGACATCATTTTAGATGGGAAAGATATACAGGGATATACCAAATAAGTAACATGGGAAGGACGCTGATCCAGGGAGTAATCCGATTGCCAATTCTTGGAGTCAGGAAGGAATTTATTTTTCTCCTTATAAGGCAGCAGTAGATAATGCAATGGTGCGAAACTGGGGGGCGTGCCCCACGGGGGGGGAGGGGACGCGAGATTGTCTGCGGGCGGTGCGAGGTTTACAGAGGCCCCCTGCGCTTCCTGAAGGCACTTAAATGAAGTGCAGGGGAAGCGGCGAAGGCCTCTGTAAACCGCATTTACCTTGGCCCCGGAGACGCGTCGCCATGGCAATGTCAAATGTTGCCGCGTGGTCATGTGACATCACGTTGCCATGGCAACGTGACATCATGATTCTAAGGTAAGAGGGGGGGAACAGCCGGCAGGGGGGCTCAGGGACTAAAGCTCCCCTGAGATAATGTGTCACTGGGGGGGTTTGTTTGCCTTCCTCTGGATCCTTATACTGTAAGTACGGATATAGGATAAAGTATCTGTCATCTAAATTTAGCATAGGTTGAACTTGATGGGCGCATGTCTTTTTTCAACCTCATCTATGTAATTATGTTTCAAACTAATGCAACAAAGGAATTGAGACACTAACGGATAATCACAGAGGGAATCCAGTTATTAGCCGGAGAGAGTTTATATTCTGTGATATATTATGTTACCTGGTTACCTGGCTAAGCCCCGAATCCCGCACAAAGTCCCTGAGGCGCCACACTGTAATATCACGGCACAGGTCCCATCTGCAGCAGCTTCTGGCCGTTGTTTCACTTGTCTCTGGGCTTTATTGTTCTGACCGGTCCATTTCACATGCCTTTCAAAGGGATCGGGTGGGCTGGTTGGTAAACTTGACTTTCCTCCTCTAAATAGCGCTGTATTGTAAACTGATCTGCTCACTGAATTCTGGTTCTGCACCAAAGAGCTTGCAATCGGATTTTGGAAGTTTGCAGAAAAGGGAGATATTGTGATCTGGCGCCAGCAACGTCATTCCACGGGACATGTGCTCTGTGAATGCGAGCTGTCTCTTTCTATTTTCAATTAGTATTGTATTATTTTACAAAGCACATACAGACAGCTGAAAGTGCCAGGAAACCCAGTCAAATATAGCAAAACAATTGAAGCTAAAACCAGAGAATTGCAGCAACAAATAAAATAACGAACAGGTATTTTAATTACCTACAGATGTAGCAGAGACTTACTGCGTTCAGCACCGGCGCAAAAGCGTGTGCCGCGACCGTGACTGCCATGATGCCAGAATCCGGACGCATGGACCCCCCGCAGCGAGACCGTGGCAGCATCATCCGCAGCTTTAGGCTTTTCCAGCCGCGGTTCTGGAGACGGTGAGACTTTGCTACATCTGTATGTGCAAAAAATATAAAAGTGATTGTTCATGGCTGTTCTCTTATACTTTGAAGAATCCGATTCTTTGTACTTATAACACTGACAGTGTATGCAGCGCTGTACATACAGTCCCTGCTCTGAAGAGCTTACAATCTAATGTTGAGGATTGAGGTTCCTTTACCCTGATTATCCCCCTCTATGCCAGCCAATAACACCCCCTGTATGCCAGCCAATAACACCCCCTCTATGCCAGCCAATAACACCCCCTCTATGCCAGCCAATAACATCCCACTCTATGCCAGCGAATAACACCCCCTCTATGCCAGCCAATAACACCCCCCTCTATGCCAGCCAATAACACCCCCTCTATGCCAGCCAATAACACCCCCTCTATGCCAGCCAATAACACCCCCTCTATGCCAGCCAATAACACCCCCTGTATGCCAGCCAATAACATCCCCCTCTTTGCCAACCAATAACACCCCCCTCTATGACAGCCAATAACACCCCCTCTATGCCAGCCGCAGCATCCCCTCTATGCCAGCCAATAGCACTCCCCTCTATGCCAACCAATAACACCCCCCTCTATGCCAGCCAATAACACCCCCCTCTATGCCAGCCAATAACACCCCCTCTATGCCAGCCAATAACACCCCCTCTATGCCAGCCAATAACACCCCCCTCTATGCCAACCAATAACACCCCCCTCTATGCCAGCCAATAGCACCCCCTCTATGCCAGCCAATAACACCCCCCTCTATGCCAGCCAAAAACACTCCCTCTATGCCAACCAATAACACCCCCTCTATGCCAGCCAATAGCACCCCCTCTATGCCAGCCAATAACATCCCCTCTATGCCAGCCAATAACATCCCCCTCTATGCCAACCAATAACACCCCCCTCAATGACAGCCAATAACACCCCCTCTATGCCAGCCGCAGCATCCCCTCTATGCCAGCCAATAGCACTCCCCTCTATACCAGCCAATAACACCCCCTCTATACCAGCCAATAACACCCCCTCTATGCCAGCCATAGCATCCCCTCTATGCCAGCCAATAACACCCCCTCTATGCCAGCCAATAACACCCCCTCTATGCCAGCCAATAACACCCCCTCTATGCCAGCCAATAACACCCCCTCTATGCCAGCCATAGCATCCCCTCTATGCCAGCAAATAACACCCCCTCTATGCCAGCCGCAGCATCCCCTCTATGCCAGCCAATAACACCCCCTCTATGCCAGCCATAGCATCCCCTCTATGCCAGCCATAGCATCCCCTCTATGCCAGCCATAGCATCCCCTCTATGCCAGCCATAGCATCCCCTCTATGCCAGCCATAGCATCCCCTCTATGCCAGCCATAGCATCCCCTCTATGCCAGCCAATAACACCCCCTCTATGCCAGCCATAGCATCCCCTCTATGCCAGCCATAGCATCCCCTCTATGCCAGCCATAGCATCCCCTCTATGCCAGCCATAGCATCCCCTCTATGCCAGCCATAGCATCCCCTCTATGCCAGCCATAGCATCCCCTCTATGCCAGCAAATAACACCTCCTCTATGCCAGCCGCAGCATCCCCTCTATGCCAGCCAATAACACCCCCTCTATGCCAGCCAATAACACCCCCCTATATGCCAGCCATAGCATCCCCTCTATGCCAGCCATAGCATCCCCTCTATGCCAGCCATAGCATCCCCTCTATGCCAGCCATAGCATCCCCTCTATGCCAGCCATAGCATCCCCTCTATGCCAGCCATAGCATCCCCTCTATGCCAGCCATAGCATCCCCTCTATGCCAGCCAATAACATCCCCTCTATGCCAGCCAATAACATCCCCTCTATGCCAGCCAATAACATCCCCTCTATGCCAGCCATAGCATCCCCTCTATGCCAGCCAATAACACCTCCCTCTATGCCAGCCATAGCATCCCCTCTATGCCAGCCATAGCATCCCCTATGTGATGTTTAGTTACTTGTTACAGATGTTACTTACGCGGCTTCATTTCCCATGTTCCTGCAGCGTGGTGTGTACCCCATCTCTCCCCGCCCGCACCACGCACACTGCCCTCTCACTGCCACGTACAGTGGTCCAATAGGGGGCGCTGAGAGTTAACCCCTCTGCCAATGCGTTTGTGCCCTCTGGCATTACAGGGTTACATGTGCAATCCTCAGCTTCATACTAAGCACATACGCCCAGACACGTAAACCCACGGCACTGGTTCTAATGTCTGTTTGTGGAGTTGAGATGTTTAATGATACATTTAGTGATATGTTAATGAGATGAATGATGTATAGAACATGTTTAATAGCCAGGGGGAAATGATGAGGCCTCCGAAACGGAGCTATGAACATCACAAGATCGCCATGCAATATGTAACACGTAATGCAAAGCTGCACTGATCAGCGCTGGGCTATAAATCAGATCGAAGTACGTCTCAGTGGCACCTTTATTATGAGATCCCCCCCCCCCCCAATAAATCAGTCCTTGTTAATATTTCTCCAAACTAGAGGAGTTCTGCAGGATGTGCTTTGTATTGAGCTTGTTAATGCAGATTTCATTTTGTACAGCACAGAGTACAAACTCTGGGGACACACCAAGGGAGAGGGAGCGGCTCAGTGAGTAAAGACACGGACTGGCACTGAGAGTTTGAAGCAGGGGAGCCTGGTTCAATTCCCGGTGTCGGCTCCTTGTGACCTTGGGGAAGTCACTTTGTCTCCCTGTGCCTCAGGCACCAAAAACATAGATTGTAAGCTCCATGGGGCAGGGACCTGTGCCTGCAAAATGCCTCTGTAAAGTGCTACGTAAAACTAGCAGCGCTATACAAGAACATGCTATTATTATTATTACCACACATAGAAATAAGCAGGCCTGGGAATACAGCGCTTCGCCGTCCGCACACGGAAGGGGGTCACGCAGCTGGGTCCCAGCATGTGGAGGTTTTGCATAGTTAGGTCAGCAGATATTAAACCCAATTGAGGCATTTATCTGCCGTGCGGCCCCTCCGAGGAACTCGCGGAAAATGCTTCGTTACCTTCCTGTATTAGGAGCAATATGCCAAAGACATTATGAAAAATAATAGTTATTTAATTCATCCAAGCCAGGCGCGGCCAGGGAGAGAGACGGGGGTTTCGCAGGTAATTACAGAGAATGAAGGGTGCACAACACAACGGGATTAACCTCTTCACTGCTGCATTGCAAAACCATCAGGCAGGTGAGGGGTTAAAATAGCCACCCTCCCCCAAAAGAACGTTCCCTTTCCTTTTTTCCTCCTGTCCCCATACAGACAGTGATAGAGAGAGGACACCAGTGACAGAGAGAGGACACAGTGACAGAGAGGGGACACAGTGGCAGAGAGGGGACACAGTGACAGAGAGGGGACACACAGTGACAGAGAGGGGACACACAGTGACAGAGAGAGGACACACAGTGACAGAGAGAGGACACACAGTGACAGAGGGGACACACAGTGACATAGAGGGGACACACAATGACAGAGAGAGGACACAGTGACAGAGAGAGGACACAGTGACAGAGAGGGGACACAGTGACAGAGAGGGGACACAGTGACAGAGAGGGGACACAGTGACAGAGAGGGGACACACAGTGACAGAGAGAGGACACACAGTGACAGAGAGAAGACACACAGTGACAGAGGGAACACACAGTGACATAGAGGGGACACACAGTGACAGAGAGAGGACACAGTGACAGAGAAAGGACACACAGTGACAGAGAGAGGACACACAGTGACAGAGAGGAGACACAGTGACAGAGAGAGGACACACAGTAACAGAGAGAGGACACACGGTGACAGAGAGGGCACACACAGTGACCGAGAGAGGACACAGTGACAGAGAGGGGACACAGTGACAGAGGGAGGACACAGTGACAGAGGGGACACACAGTGACAGAGAGGGGACACAGTGACAGAGGGGACACACAGTGACAGAGAGGGGACACAGTGACAGAGGAGACACAGTGACAGAGAGGGGACACAGTGACCCCTTCACTTTCACAACCCCCTAATACATTGCTTTCTCCTCTGGTACTGAGTGGGGTTGTTATATTTTGGGGTGGGAGGGATATCTCTGATGTTACCTAAAGCTATTTTAGGATGATGCCCCCCAAAATTTGCCAGAGAGGGAAAGTCTCCCAGTTCTGAATTTGTAAAAGTTAGAAAGAATTTGCTGTGTCCCCAGCTCCCCCCTCCTCTCCAAGCCCCCCCCCCCAATTACCCTCTCTCCAGCTCCCCTCTCTCCCTCCTCTCCAAGCCCCCCCCCCAATTACCCTCTCCCCAGCTCTCCTCTCTTCTCCCTGCTTTCTCCTCACCCAGCCCCCTCTCTTCCTCTCCCCTCTCTTCTCCCTGCTTTCCCCTCCCAAGCCCTCTCCCCAATCCCCCTCTCCCCAGCTCTCCTCTCTTCTCACTACTTTCCCCTCTCTTCAGCTCTCCTCTCCCTGCTGTGCTTCCCTCCCCCCATCTCCTTCCCCCCTCTCTCCCCTCCCTTGCCCCCCTCTCCCCCTTCTCCCCCCCTCTCCCCGCGCCGCCTGTGTGTTATAGAAATCAGCATGTGTACAAACGCTGTCTGTATTGTACATGTTGGCTGCTCTCCCGCTGCCAGGGCTTTTAATCTTTCAACTCGTATTGCAGTTGTACACATGGTGAGAAAGTTACTCCAGGCGGTGCTCTTTAAACAGGTCCGGCTAATAGGGCCCTGACGTCCCCTGTGCAGTGTAAGCCTAATTCGCAGAGACAGGCCAGCGCGGAGTGGGGATGTGTGAAGGTGGAGGATGTATCGTCAGTGCCCTTCATGCACAGCTCGCTGCCAGAAACATCCAGTGAGACGGAGAAATGGAGCCCCTGGGTTGTCAGAGAAAGAGAAGGAATTTTCCATGAGTGGCCTTTAATTGCTCCAGTCTGTGGCTGCAATATGTATCCTGACATTTCTGCATAAACTGAGCAGCACGGGCGGCGGCAGTGGGATGAGAGCTGCGCTCACTCCGCACTTTAACTTCACTCCAAGCACCCGGCATAAACACCCCATCTCCCGCTTACTGCATCCACGGCTGCGCTTAACCCCTTACTGCAGCCAAGGCTGCGCTTAACCCCTTACTGCATCCGAGGCTGCGCTTAACCCCTTACTGCATCCGAGGCTGCGCTTAACCCCTTACTGCAGCCAAGGCTGCGCTTAACCCCTTACTGCATCCGAGGCTGCGCTTAACCCCTTACTGCATCCGAGGCTGCGCTTAACCCCTTACTGCAGCCAAGGCTGCGCTTAACCCCTTACTGCATCCGAGGCTGCGCTTAACCCCTTACTGCATCCGAGGCTGCGCTTAACCCCTTACTGAAGCCAAGGCTGCGCTTAACCCCTTACTGCATCCGAGGCTGCGCTTAACCCCTTACTGCATCCAAGGCTGCGCTTAACCCCTTACTGCATCCAAGGCTGCGCTTAACCCCTTACTGCATCCAAGGCTGCGCTTAACCCCTTACTGCATCCAAGGCTGCGCTTAACCCCTTACTGCATCCAAGGCTGCGCTTAACCCCTTACTGTAGCCAAGGCTGCGCTTAACCCCATACTGTAGCCAAGGCTGCGCTTAACCCCTTACTGAAGCCAAGGCTGCGCTTAACCCCTTACTGTAGCCAAGGCTTCGCTTAACCCCTTACTGAAGCCAAGGCTGCGCTTAACCCCTTACTGTATCCAAGGCTGCGCTTTACCCCTTACTGTAGCCAAGGCTGTGCTTAACCCCTTACCGTATCCAAAGCTACGCTTAACCCCTTACCGTATCCAAGGCTGTGCTTAACCCCTTACCGTATCCAAGGCTGCACTTAACAACTTATTGTAGCCAAGGCTGCGCTTAACCCCTTGCTGTATCCAAGGCTGCACTTAACCCCTTGCTGTATCCAAGGCTGCGCTTAACCCCTTCTGCGCCCAAGCAGCCGGCAACGTATCGCTGGGCACTAAAGGGGTTGAAGTTTCAGCTCATATATGGGGGCAATATAAAGCAGTAGTGAGTATACCTAAGTGATCCCAACCACTTATACCTCTTTGGCTCAGAGAAATTAGGAAAAACCCAAAGAACCAAACAAGTGAGATCTGAGGATTCTGGACCAAAAAGATGACATTTTATTGGTAAAGTCACATGATTCCGGAGCACTGAAGTTGATGAGAACTACGAGGCTAAAACAGGAGGGAGACCCGGTCAGCAATGAGTCTCCTGACCGCTGCAAGGTGCGGGTGAGGAAGATGCTCCTGTCGCTGTAACTGAGACAGCTCATTAAAAAAGTAAAATTTCGGACGGAAAACATGTTTTCTTATTGTGGAATTTACTTTCTGTTTTTTGTGCTAATCGCACACTGTAAAATGTCACCTCGTCACCCAGCGAGCACCTCGTCACCCAGCGAGCACCTCGTCACCCAGCAAGCAGCGAGTCCCGGAGCAGCGAGTCCCGGAGCACCTCGTCACCAAGCGAGCAGAGAGTCCCGGAGCAGCGAGTCCCGGAGCACCTCGTCACCCAGCGAGCAGAGAGTCCCGGAGCAGCGAGTCCCGGAGCACCTCGTCACCCAGCGAGCAGCGAATACCGGAGCACCTCGTCACCCAGCGAGCAGCGAGTCCCGGAGCAGCGAGTCCCGGAGCACCTCGTCACCCAGCGAGCAGCGAGTCCTGGAGCAGCGAGTCCCAGAGCACCTCGTCACCCAGCGAGTCCCAGAGCAGCGAGTCCCGGAGCAACGAGTCCCGGAGCAGCAAGTCCCGGAGCACCTCGTCACTCAGCGAGCAGCGAGTCCTGGAACAGCGAGTCCCGGAGCACCTCGTCACCCAGCGAGCAGCGAGTCTCGGAGCAGCGAGTCCCAGAGCACCTCGTCACCCAGTGAGCAGCGAGTCCTGGAGCAGCGAGTCCAAGAGCACCTCGTCTCCCAGCGAGCAGCGAGTCCCGGAGCAGCGAGTCCCGGAGCAGCGAGTCCCGGAGCAGCGAGTCCCGGAGCACCTCGTCACCCAGCGAGCAGCGAGTCCCGGAGCAGCGAGTCCCGGAGCACCTCGTCACCCAGCGAGCAGCGAGTCCCGGAGCAGCGAGTCCCGGAGCACCTCGTCACCCAGCGAGCAGCGAGTCCCGGAGCAGCGAGTCCCGGAGCACCTCGTCACCCAGCGAGCAGCGAGTCCCGGAGCACCTCGTTACCCAGCGAGCAGAGAGTCCTGGAGCAGCGAGTCCCGGAGCACCTCGTCACCCAGCGAGCAGAGAGTCCCGGAGCAGCGAGTCCCGGAGCACCTCGTCACCCAGCGAGCAGCGAGTACCAGAGCACCTCGTCACCCAGCGAGCAGCGAGTCCCGGAGCAGCGAGTCCCGGAGCACCTCGTCACCCAGCGAGCAGCGAGTCCTGGAGCAGCGAGTCCCAGAGCACCTCGTCACCCAGCGAGTCCCGGAGCAGCGAGTCCCGGAGCAGCGAGTCCCGGAGCAGCGAGTCCCGGAGCAGCGAGTCCCGGAGCAGCGAGTCCCGGAGCACCTCGTCACCCAGCGAGCAGCGAGTCCTGGAGCAGCGAGTCCCGGAGCACCTCGTCACGCAGCGAGTCCCGGAGCAGCGAGTCCCGGAGCACCTCGTCACCCAGCGAGCAGCGAGTCCCGGAGCAGCGAGTCCTGGAGCAGCGAGTCCCGAGCACCTCGTCACCCAGCGAGCAGCGAGTCCCGGAGCACCTCGTCACCCAGCGAGCAGCGAGTCCCGGAGCAGCGAGTCCCGGAGCAGCGAGTCCCGGAGCACCTCGTCACCCAGCGAGCAGCGAGTCCCGGAGCAGCGAGTCCCGGAGCACCTCGTCACCCAGCGAGCAGCGAGTCCCGGAGCACCTCGTCACCCAGCGAGCAGCGAGTCCCGGAGCAGCGAGTCCCGGAGCAGCGAGTCCCGGAGCAGCGAGTCCCGGAGCACCTCGTCACCCAGCGAGCAGCGAGTCCTGGAGCAGCGAGTCCCGGAGCACCTCGTCACCCAGCGAGCAGCGAGTCCCAGAGCAGCGAGTCCCGGAGCACCTCGTCACCCAGCGAGCAGAGAGTCCCGGAGCACCTTGTCACCCAGCGAGCAGCGAGTCCCGGAGCAGCGAGTCCCGGAGCACCTCGTCACCCAGCGAGCAGCGAGTCCTGGAGCATCGAGTCCCAGAGCACCTCGTCACCCAGCGAGCAGCGAGTCCCGGAGCACCTCGTCACCCAGTGAGCAGCGAGTCCCGGAGCACCTCGTCACCCAGCGAGCAGCAAGTCCCAGAGCAGCGAGTCCCGGAGCACCTTGTCACCCAGCGAGTCCCGGAGCAGCGAGTCCCGGAGCACCTCGTCACCCAGTGAGCAGCGAGTCCCGGAGCACCTCGTCACCCAGCGAGTCCCGGAGCAGCGAGTCCCGGAGCACCTCGTCACGCAGCGAGCAGTGAGTCCCGGAGCAGCAAGTCCCGGAGCACCTCGTCACCCAGCGAGCATCGAGTCCTGGAGCAGCGGGTCCCGGAGCACCTCGTCACCCAGCGAGCAGCGAGTCCTGGAGCAGCGAGTCCCGGAGCACCTCGTCACCCAGCGAGCAGCGAGTCCTGGAGCAGCGAGTCCCGGAGCACCTCGTCACCCAGCGAGCAGCGAGTCCCGGAGCAGCGAGTCCCGGAGCACCTCGTCACCCAGCGAGCAGCGAGTCCCGGAGCACCTCATCACCCAGCGAGCAGCGAGTCCCGGAGCAGCGAGTCCCGGAGCACCTCGTCACCCAGCGAGCAACGAGTCCCGGAGCAGCGAGTCCCGGAGCACCTCGTCACCCAGCGAGCAGAGAGTCCCGGAGCAGCGAGTCCCGGAGCAGCGAGTCCCGGAGCAGCGAGTCCCGGAGCACTTCGTCACCCAGCGAGCAGCGAGTCCTGGAGCAGCGAGTCCCGGAGCATCTCGTCACCCAGCGAGCAGCGAGTCCCGGAGCAGCGAGTCCCGGAGCACCTCGTCACCCAGCGAGCAGCGAGTCCCGGAGCAGCGAGTCCCGGAGCAGCAAGTCACCCAGCGAGCAGCGAGTCCCAGAGCAGCGAGTCCCGGAGCAGCGAGTCCCGGAGCAGCGAGTCCCGGAGCAGCGAGTCCCGGAGCACCTCGTCACCCAGCGAGCAGCGAGTCCTGGAGCAGCGAGTCCCGGAGCACCTCGTCACCCAGCAAGCAGCGAGTCCCAAAGCAGCGAGTCCCGGAGCACCTCGTCACCCAGCGAGCAGCGAGTCCCGGAGCAGCGAGTCCCGGAGCAGCAAGTCACCCAGCGAGCAGCGAGTCCCGGAGCAGCGAGTCCTGGAGCAGCAAGTCACCCAGCGAGTCCCGGAGCACCTCGTCACCCAGCGAGTCCCGGAGCACCTCGTCACCCAGCGAGTCCCGGAGCACCTCGTCACCCAGCGAGCAGCGAGCCCCGGAGCAGCGAGTCCCGGAGCATCTCGTCACCCAGCGAGCAGCGAGTCCCGGAGCACCCCGTCACCTAGCGAACAGCAAGTCACGGAGCAGCGACACCCGGAGCACCTCGTCACCCAGCGAGCAGCGAGTCCTGGAGCAGCGAGACCCGGAGCACCTCGTCACCCAGCGAGCAGAGAGTCCCGGAGCAGCGAGTCCCGGAGCACCTCGTCACCCAGCGAGCAGCGAGTCCCGGAGCAGCGAGTCCCGGAGTACCTCGTCACCCAGCGAGCAGCGAGTCCTGGAGCAGCGAGTCCCGGAGCACCTCGTCACCCAGCGAGCAGCGAGTCCCGGAGCACCTCGTCACCCAGCGAGCAGCGAGTCCCGGAGCAGCGAGTCCCGGAGCAGCGAGTCCCGGAGCACCTCGTCACCCAGCGAGCAGCGAGTCCTGGAGCAGCGAGTCCCGGAGCACCTCGTCACCCAGCGAGCAGAGAGTCCCGGAGCAGCGAGTCCCGGAGCAGCGAGTCCCGGAGCAGCGAGTCCCGGAGCACTTCGTCACCCAGCGAGCAGCGAGTCCTGGAGCAGCGAGTCCCGGAGCATCTCGTCACCCAGCGAGCAGCGAGTCCCGGAGCAGCGAGTCCCGGAGCACCTCGTCACCCAGCGAGCAGCGAGTCCCGGAGCAGCGAGTCCCGGAGCAGCAAGTCACCCAGCGAGCAGCGAGTCCCAGAGCAGCGAGTCCCGGAGCAGCGAGTCCCGGAGCAGCGAGTCCCGGAGCAGCGAGTCCCGGAGCAGCGAGTCCCGGAGCAGCGAGTCCCGGAGCACCTCGTCACCCAGCGAGCAGCGAGTCCTGGAGCAGCGAGTCCCGGAGCATCTCGTCACGCAGCGAGTCCCGGAGCAGCGAGTCCCGGAGCACCTCGTCACCCAGCGAGCAGCGAGTCCCGGAGCAGCGAGTCCTGGAGCAGCGAGTCCCGAGCACCTCGTCACCCAGCGAGCAGCGAGTCCCGGAGCACCTCGT
The DNA here is from genome assembly GCF_040206685.1 of Ascaphus truei. NCBI lineage: Eukaryota > Metazoa > Chordata > Amphibia > Anura > Ascaphidae > Ascaphus > Ascaphus truei. The sequence continues at coordinate 52,667,505 of NC_134498.1, forward strand.
CACCCAGCGAGCAGCGAGTCCCGGAGCAGCGAGTCCCGGAGCAGCGAGTCCCGGAGCACCTCGTCACCCAGCGAGCAGCGAGTCCCGGAGCAGCGAGTCCCGGAGCACCTCGTCACCCAGCGAGCAGCGAGTCCCGGAGCACCTCGTCACCCAGCGAGCAGCGAGTCCCGGAGCAGCGAGTCCCGGAGCAGCGAGTCCCGGAGCAGCGAGTCCCGGAGCACCTCGTCACCCAGCGAGCAGCGAGTCCTGGAGCAGCGAGTCCCGGAGCACCTCGTCACCCAGCGAGCAGCGAGTCCCAGAGCAGCGAGTCCCGGAGCACCTCGTCACCCAGCGAGCAGAGAGTCCCGGAGCACCTTGTCACCCAGCGAGCAGCGAGTCCCGGAGCAGCGAGTCCCGGAGCACCTCGTCACCCAGCGAGCAGCGAGTCCTGGAGCATCGAGTCCCAGAGCACCTCGTCACCCAGCGAGCAGCGAGTCCCGGAGCACCTCGTCACCCAGTGAGCAGCGAGTCCCGGAGCACCTCGTCACCCAGCGAGCAGCAAGTCCCAGAGCAGCGAGTCCCGGAGCACCTTGTCACCCAGCGAGTCCCGGAGCAGCGAGTCCCGGAGCACCTCGTCACCCAGTGAGCAGCGAGTCCCGGAGCACCTCGTCACCCAGCGAGTCCCGGAGCAGCGAGTCCCGGAGCACCTCGTCACGCAGCGAGCAGTGAGTCCCGGAGCAGCAAGTCCCGGAGCACCTCGTCACCCAGCGAGCATCGAGTCCTGGAGCAGCGAGTCCCGGAGCACCTCGTCACCCAGCGAGCAGCGAGTCCTGGAGCAGCGAGTCCCGGAGCACCTCGTCACCCAGCGAGCAGCGAGTCCTGGAGCAGCGAGTCCCGGAGCACCTCGTCACCCAGCGAGCAGCGAGTCCCGGAGCACCTCATCACCCAGCGAGCAGCGAGTCCCGGAGCAGCGAGTCCCGGAGCACCTCGTCACCCAGCGAGCAACGAGTCCCGGAGCAGCGAGTCCCGGAGCACCTCGTCACCCAGCGAGCAGAGAGTCCCGGAGCAGCGAGTCCCGGAGCAGCGAGTCCCGGAGCAGCGAGTCCCGGAGCACTTCGTCACCCAGCGAGCAGCGAGTCCTGGAGCAGCGAGTCCCGGAGCATCTCGTCACCCAGCGAGCAGCGAGTCCCGGAGCAGCGAGTCCCGGAGCACCTCGTCACCCAGCGAGCAGCGAGTCCCGGAGCAGCGAGTCCCGGAGCAGCAAGTCACCCAGCGAGCAGCGAGTCCCAGAGCAGCGAGTCCCGGAGCAGCGAGTCCCGGAGCAGCGAGTCCCGGAGCAGCGAGTCCCGGAGCACCTCGTCACCCAGCGAGCAGCGAGTCCTGGAGCAGCGAGTCCCGGAGCACCTCATCACCCAGCAAGCAGCGAGTCCCAAAGCAGCGAGTCCCGGAGCACCTCGTCACCCAGCGAGCAGCGAGTCCCGGAGCAGCGAGTCCCGGAGCAGCAAGTCACCCAGCGAGCAGCGAGTCCCGGAGCAGCGAGTCCTGGAGCAGCAAGTCACCCAGCGAGTCCCGGAGCACCTCGTCATCCAGCGAGTCCCGGAGCACCTCGTCACCCAGCGAGTCCCGGAGCACCTCGTCACCCAGCGAGCAGCGAGCCCCGGAGCAGCGAGTCCCGGAGCATCTCGTCACCCAGCGAGCAGCGAGTCCCGGAGCACCCCGTCACCTAGCGAACAGCAAGTCACGGAGCAGCGACACCCGGAGCACCTCGTCACCCAGCGAGCAGCGAGTCCTGGAGCAGCGAGACCCGGAGCACCTCGTCACCCAGCGAGCAGAGAGTCCCGGAGCAGCGAGTCCCGGAGCACCTCGTCACCCAGCGAGCAGCGAGTCCCGGAGCAGCGAGTCCCGGAGTACCTCGTCACCCAGCGAGCAGCGAGTCCTGGAGCAGCGAGTCCCGGAGCACCTCGTCACCCAGCGAGCAGCGAGTCCCGGAGCACCTCGTCACCCAGCGAGCAGCGAGTCCCGGAGCAGCGAGTCCCGGAGCAGCGAGTCCCGGAGCACCTCGTCACCCAGCGAGCAGCGAGTCCTGGAGCAGCGAGTCCCGGAGCACCTCGTCACCCAGCGAGCAGAGAGTCCCGGAGCAGCGAGTCCCGGAGCAGCGAGTCCCGGAGCAGCGAGTCCCGGAGCAGCGAGTCCCGGAGCACTTCGTCACCCAGCGAGCAGCGAGTCCTGGAGCAGCGAGTCCCGGAGCATCTCGTCACCCACCGAGCAGCGAGTCCCGGAGCAGCGAGTCCCGGAGCACCTCGTCACCCAGCGAGCAGCGAGTCCCGGAGCAGCGAGTCCCGGAGCAGCAAGTCACCCAGCGAGCAGCGAGTCCCAGAGCAGCGAGTCCCGGAGCAGCGAGTCCCGGAGCAGCGAGTCCCGGAGCAGCGAGTCCCAGAGCACCTCGTCACCCAGCGAGCAGCGAGTCCTGGAGCAGCGAGTCCCGGAGCACCTCGTCACCCAGCAAGCAGCGAGTCCCAAAGCAGCGAGTCCCGGAGCACCTCGTCACCCAGCGAGCAGCGAGTCCCGGAGCAGCGAGTCCCGGAGCAGCAAGTCACCCAGCGAGCAGCGAGTCCCGGAGCAGCGAGTCCTGGAGCAGCAAGTCACCCAGCGAGTCCCGGAGCACCTCGTCACCCAGCGAGTCCCGGAGCACCTCGTCACCCAGCGAGTCCCGGAGCACCTCGTCACCCAGCGAGCAGCGAGCCCCGGAGCAGCGAGTCCCGGAGCATCTCGTCACCCAGCGAGCAGCGAGTCCCGGAGCACCCCGTCACCTAGCGAACAGCAAGTCACGGAGCAGCGACACCCGGAGCACCTCGTCACCCAGCGAGCAGCGAGTCCTGGAGCAGCGAGACCCGGAGCACCTCGTCACCCAGCGAGCAGAGAGTCCCGGAGCAGCGAGTCCCGGAGCACCTCGTCACCCAGCGAGCAGCGAGTCCCGGAGCAGCGAGTCCCGGAGTACCTCGTCACCCAGCGAGCAGCGAGTCCTGGAGCAGCGAGTCCCGGAGCACCTCGTCACCCAGCGAGCAGCGAGTCCCGGAGCACCTCGTCACCCAGCGAGCAGCGAGTCCCGGAGCAGCGAGTCCCGGAGCAGCGAGTCCCGGAGCAGCGAGTCCCGGAGCACCTCGTCACCCAGCGAGCAGCGAGTCCTGGAGCAGCGAGTCCCGGAGCACCTCGTCACCCAGCGAGCAGCGAGTCCTGGAGCAGCGAGACCCGGAGCACCTCGTCACCCAGCGAGCAGCGAGTCCCGGAGCAGCGAGTCCCGGAGCACCTCGTCACCCAGCGAGCAGCGAGTCCCGGAGCACCTCATCACCCAGCGAGCAGCGAGTCCCGGAGCAGCGAGTCCCGGAGCACCTCGTCACCCAGCGAGCAGCGAGTCCCGGAGCAGCAAGTCCCGGAGCAGCGAGTCCCGGAGCACCTCATCACCCAGCGAGCAGCGAGTCCTGGAGCAGCGAGTCCCGGAGCACCTCGTCACCCAGCGAGCAGCAAGTCCCGGAGCAGCGAGTCCCGGAGCAGCGAGTCCCAGAGCACCTCGTCACCCAGCGAGCAACGAGTCCTGGAGCAGCGAGTCCAGGAGCACCTCGTCACCCAGCGAGCAACGAGTCCCGGAGCAGCGAGTCCCGGAGCACCTCGTCACCCAGCGAGCAGAGAGTCCCGGAGCAGCGAGTCCCGGAGCACCTCGTCACCCAGCGAGCACCTCGTCATCCATCGAGCAGCGAGTCCCGGAGCAGCGAGTCCCGGAGCAGCGAGTCCCGGAGCAGCGAGTCCCGGAGCAGCGAGTCCCGGAGCACCTCGTCACCCAGCGAGCAGCGAGTCCTGGAGCAGCGAGTCCCGGAGCATCTCGTCACCCAGCGGGCAGCGAGTCCCGGAGCAGCGAGTCCCGGAGCACCTCGTCACCCAGCGAGCAGCGAGTCCCGGAGCAGCGAGTCCCGGAGCAGCAAGTCACCCAGCGAGCAGCGAGTCCCAGAGCAGCGAGTCCCGGAGCAGCGAGTCCCGGAGCAGCGAGTCCCGGAGCACCTCGTCACCCAGCGAGCAGCGAGTCCTGGAGCAGCGAGTCCCGGAGCACCTCGTCACCCAGCGAGCAGCGAGTCCCAAAGCAGTGAGTCCCGGAGCACCTCGTCACCCAGCGAGCAGCGAGTCCCGGAGCAGCGAGTCCCGGAGCAGCAAGTCACCCAGCGAGCAGCGAGTCCCGGAGCAGCGAGTCCTGGAGCAGCAAGTCACCCAGCGAGTCCCGGAGCACCTCGTCACCCAGCGAGTCCCGGAGCACCTCGTCACCCAGCGAGTCCCGGAGCACCTCGTCACCCAGCGAGCAGCGAGCCCCGGAGCAGCGAGTCCCGGAGCACCTCGTCACCCAGCGAGCAGCGAGTCCCGGAGCACCCCGTCACCTAGCGAACAGCAAGTCACGGAGCAGCGAGACCCGGAGCACCTCGTCACCCAGCGAGCAGCGAGTCCTGGAGCAGCGAGACCCGGAGCACCTCGTCACCCAGCGAGCAGAGAGTCCCGGAGCAGCGAGTCCCGGAGCACCTCGTCACCCAGCGAGCAGCGAGTCCCGGAGCAGCGAGTCCCGGAGTACCTCGTCACCCAGCGAGCAGCGAGTCCTGGAGCAGCGAGTCCCGGAGCACCTCGTCACCCAGCGAGCAGCGAGTCCTGGAGCACCTCGTCACCCAGCGAGCAGCGAGTCCCGGAGCAGCGAGTCCCGGAGCAGCGAGTCCCGGAGCACCTCGTCACCCAGCGAGCAGCGAGTCCTGGAGCAGCGAGTCCCGGAGCACCTCGTCACCCAGCGAGCAGCGAGTCCCGGAGCACCTCGTCACCCAGCGAGCAGCGAGTACCGGAGCAGCGAGTCCCGGAGCAGCGAGTCCCGGAGCAGCGAGTCCCGGAGCACCTCGTCACCCAGCGAGCAGCGAGTCCCGGAGCAGCGAGTCCCGGAGCACCTCGTCACCCAGCGAGTCCCGGAGCACCTCGTCACCCAGCGAGCAGCGAGTCCCAGAGCAGCGAGACCCGGAGCACCTCGTCACCCAGCGAGCAGCGAGTCCCGGAGCAGCAAGACCCGGAGCACCTCGTCACCCAGCGAGCAGCGAGTCCCGGAGCAGCGAGACCCGGAGCACCTTGTCACCCAGCGAGCAGCGAGTCCCGGAGCAGCGAGTCCCGGAGCACCTCGTCACCCAGCGAGCAGCGAGTCCCAGAGCAGCAAGTCCCGGAGCACCTCGTCACCCAGCGAGCAGCGAGTCCCGGAGCAGCAAGTCCCAGAGCACCTCGTCACCCAGCGAGCAGCGAATCCCGGAGCACCTCGTCACCCAGCGAGCAGCGAGTCCCGGAGCACCTCGTCACCCAGCGAGCAGCGAGTTCCAGAGCAGCGAGTCCCGGAGCACCTCGTCACCCAGCGAGCAGCGAGTCCCGGAGCACCTAGTCACCCAGCGAGCAGAGAGTCCCGGAGCAGCGTGTCCCGGAGCACCTCGTCACCCAGCGAGCAGCGAGTCCCGGAGCAGCGAGACCCGGAGCACCTCGTCACCCAGCGAGCAGCGAGTCCCGGAGCACCTCGTCACCCAGCGAGCAGCGAGTCCCGGAGCAGCGAGTCCCGGAGCACCTCATCACCCAGCGAGCAGCGAGTCCCGGATCACCTCGTCACCCAGCGAGCAGCGAGTCCCGGAGCAGCGAGTCCCGGAGCACCTCGTCACCCAGCGAGCAGCGAGTCCCGGATCAGCAAGTCCCGGAGCACCTCGTCACCCAGCGAGTACCTGAGCACCTCGTCACCCAGCGAGCAGCGAGTCCCGGAACAGCGAGTCCCGGAGCACCTCGTTACCCAGCGAGTCCCGGAGCAGCGAGTCCCGGAGCACCTCGTCACCCAGCGAGTCCCGGAGCATCTCGTCACCCAGCGAGCAGCGAGTTCCGGAGCAGCAAGTCCCGGAGCACCTCGTCACCCAGCGAGTCCCGGAGCACCTAGTCACCCAGCGAGCAGCGTGTCCCGGAGCAGCGAGTCCCGGAGCACCTCGTCACCCAGCGAGTCCCGGAGCAGCGAGTCCCGGAGCAGCGAGTCCCGGAGCACCTCGTCACCCAGCGAGCAGCGAGTCCCGGAGCAGCGAGTCCCGGAGCACCTCGTCACCCAGCGAGCAGCGTGTCCCGGAGCAGCGAGTCCCGGAGCACCTCGTCACCCAGCGAGTCCCGGAGCAGCGAGTCCCGGAGCACCTCGTCACCCAGCGAGCAGCGCGTCCTGGAGCAGCGAGTCCCGGAGCACCTCGTCACCCAGCGAGTCCCGGAGCAGCGAGTCCCGGAGCACCTCGTCACCCAGCGAGCAGCGAGTCCCGGAGCACCTCGTCACCCAGCGAGCAGCGAGTCCCGGAGCAGCGAGTCCCGGAGCAGCGAGTCCCGGAGCACCTCGTCACCCAGCGATCAGCGAGTCCTGGAGCAGCGAGTCCCGGAGCACCTCGTCACCCAGCGAGTCCCGGAGTACCTCGTCACCCAGCGAGCAGCGAGTCCCAGAGCAGCGAGACCTGGAGCACCTCGTCACCCAGCGAGCAGCGAGTCCCGGAGCAGCGAGACCCGGAGCACCTCGTCACCCAGCGAGCAGCGAGTCCCGGAGCAGCGAGACCCGGAGCACCTTGTCACCCAGCGAGCAGCGAGTCCTGGAGCAGCGAGTCCCGGAGCACCTCGTCACCCAGCGAGCAGCGAGTCCCAGAGCAGCAAGTCCCGGAGCACCTCGTCACCCAGCGAGCAGCGAGTCCCGGAGCAGCAAGTCCCAGAGCACCTCGTCACCCAGCGAGCAGCGAATCCCGGAGCACCTCGTCACCCAGCGAGCAGCGAGTCCCGGAGCACCTCTTCACCCAGCGAGCAGCGAGTTCCGGAGCAGCGAGTCCCGGAGCACCTCGTCACCCAGCGAGCAGCGAGTCCCGGAGCACCTAGTCACCCAGCGAGCAGAGAGTCCCGGAGCAGCGTGTCCCGGAGCACCTCGTCACCCAGCGAGCAGCGAGTCCCGGAGCAGCGAGACCCGGAGCATCTCGTCACCCAGCGAGCAGCGAGTCCCGGAGCACCTCGTCACCCAGCGAGCAGCGAGTCCCGGAGCAGCGAGTCCCGGAGCACCTCGTCACCCAGCGAGCAGCGAGTCCCAGATCACCTCGTCACCCAGCGAGCAGCGAGTCCCGGAGCAGCGAGTCCCGGAGCACCTCGTCACCCAGCGAGCAGCGAGTACCGGAGCACCTCGTCACCCAGCGAGCAGCGAGTCCCGGACAGCGAGTCCCGGAGCACCTCGTCACCCAGCGAGCAGCGAGTCCCGGAGCAGTGAGTCCCGGAGCACCTCGTCACCCAGCGAGCAGCGAGTCCCGGATCAGCAAGTCCCGGAGCACCTCGTCACCCAGCGAGTACCTGAGCACCTCGTCACCCAGCGAGCAGCGAGTCCCGGAACAGCGAGTCCCGGAGCACCTCGTTACCCAGCGAGTCCCGGAGCAGCGAGTCCCGGAGCACCTCGTCACCCAGCGAGTCCCGGAGCACCTCGTCACCCAGCGAGCAGCGAGTTCCGGAGCAGCAAGTCCCGGAGCACCTCGTCACCCAGCGAGTCCCGGAGCACCTAGTCACCCAGCGAGCAGCGTGTCCCGGAGCAGCGAGTCCCGGAGCACCTCGTCACCCAGCGAGTCCCGGAGCAGCGAGTCCCGGAGCACCTCGTCACCCAGCGAGCAGCGAGTCCCGGAGCAGCGAGTCCCGGAGCACCTCGTCACCCAGCGAGCAGCGAGTCCCGGATCACCTCGTCACCCAGCGAGCAGCGAGTCCCGGAGCAGCGAGTCCCGGAGCACCTCGTCACCCAGCGAGCAGCGAGTCCCGGAGCACCTCGTCACCCAGCGAGCAGCGAGTCCCGGACAGCGAGTCCCGGAGCACCTCATCACCCAGCGAGCAGCGAGTCCCGGAGCAGTGAGTCCCGGAGCACCTCGTCACCCAGCGAGCAGCGAGTCCCGGATCAGCAAGTCCCAGAGCACCTCGTCACCCAGCGAGTACCTGAGCACCTCGTCACCCAGCGAGCAGCGAGTCCCGGAACAGCGAGTCCCGGAGCACCTCGTTACCCAGCGAGTCCCGGAGCAGCGAGTCCCGGAGCACCTCGTCACCCAGCGAGTCCCGGAGCACCTCGTCACCCAGCGAGCAGCGAGTTCCGGAGCAGCAAGTCCCGGAGCACCTCGTCACCCAGCGAGTCCCGGAGCACCTAGTCACCCAGCGAGCAGCGTGTCCCGGAGCAGCGAGTCCAGAAGCACCTCGTCACCCAGCGAGTCCCGGAGCAGCGAGTCCCGGAGCACCTCGTCACCCAGCGAGCAGCGAGTCCCGGAGCAGCGAGTCCCGGAGCACCTCGTCACCCAGCGAGTCCCGGAGCACCTCGTCACGCAGCGAGTCCTGGAGCAGCGAGTCCCGGAGCAGCGAGTCCCGGAGCAGCGAGTCCCGGAGCAGCGAGTCCCGGAGCACCTCGTCACCCAGCGAGCAGCGAGTCCCGGAGCACCTAGTCACCCAGCGAGCAGAGAGTCCCGGAGCAGCGTGTCCCGGAGCACCTCGTCACCCAGCGAGCAGCGAGTCCCGGAGCAGCGAGACCCGGAGCATCTCGTCACCCAGCGAGCAGCGAGTCCCGGAGCACCTCGTCACCCAGCGAGCAGCGAGTCCCGGAGCAGCGAGTCCCGGAGCACCTCGTCACCCAGCGAGCAGCGAGTCCCAGATCACCTCGTCACCCAGCGAGCAGCGAGTCCCGGAGCAGCGAGTCCCGGAGCACCTCGTCACCCAGCGAGCAGCGAGTACCGGAGCACCTCGTCACCCAGCGAGCAGCGAGTCCCGGACAGCGAGTCCCGGAGCACCTCGTCACCCAGCGAGCAGCGAGTCCCGGAGCAGTGAGTCCCGGAGCACCTCGTCACCCAGCGAGCAGCGAGTCCCGGATCAGCAAGTCCCGGAGCACCTCGTCACCCAGCGAGTACCTGAGCACCTCGTCACCCAGCGAGCAGCGAGTCCCGGAACAGCGAGTCCCGGAGCACCTCGTTACCCAGCGAGTCCCGGAGCAGCGAGTCCCGGAGCACCTCGTCACCCAGCGAGTCCCGGAGCACCTCGTCACCCAGCGAGCAGCGAGTTCCGGAGCAGCAAGTCCCGGAGCACCTCGTCACCCAGCGAGTCCCGGAGCACCTAGTCACCCAGCGAGCAGCGTGTCCCGGAGCAGCGAGTCCCGGAGCACCTCGTCACCCAGCGAGTCCCGGAGCAGCGAGTCCCGGAGCACCTCGTCACCCAGCGAGCAGCGAGTCCCGGAGCAGCGAGTCCCGGAGCACCTCGTCACCCAGCGAGCAGCGAGTCCCGGATCACCTCGTCACCCAGCGAGCAGCGAGTCCCGGAGCAGCGAGTCCCGGAGCACCTCGTCACCCAGCGAGCAGCGAGTCCCGGAGCACCTCGTCACCCAGCGAGCAGCGAGTCCCGGACAGCGAGTCCCGGAGCACCTCATCACCCAGCGAGCAGCGAGTCCCGGAGCAGTGAGTCCCGGAGCACCTCGTCACCCAGCGAGCAGCGAGTCCCGGATCAGCAAGTCCCAGAGCACCTCGTCACCCAGCGAGTACCTGAGCACCTCGTCACCCAGCGAGCAGCGAGTCCCGGAACAGCGAGTCCCGGAGCACCTCGTTACCCAGCGAGTCCCGGAGCAGCGAGTCCCGGAGCACCTCGTCACCCAGCGAGTCCCGGAGCACCTCGTCACCCAGCGAGCAGCGAGTTCCGAAGCAGCAAGTCCCGGAGCACCTCGTCACCCAGCGAGTCCCGGAGCACCTAGTCACCCAGCGAGCAGCGTGTCCCGGAGCAGCGAGTCCAGAAGCACCTCGTCACCCAGCGAGTCCCGGAGCAGCGAGTCCCGGAGCACCTCGTCACCCAGCGAGCAGCGAGTCCCGGAGCAGCGAGTCCCGGAGCACCTCGTCACCCAGCGAGTCCCGGAGCACCTCGTCACGCAGCGAGTCCTGGAGCAGCGAGTCCCGGAGCAGCGAGTCCCGGAGCAGCGAGTCCCGGAGCAGCGAGTCCCGGAGCACCTCGTCACCCAGCGAGCAGCGAGTCCCGGAGCAGCGAGTCCCGGAGCAGCGAGTCCCGGAGCAGCGAGTCCCGGAGCAGCGAGTCCCGGAGCACCTCGTCACCCAGCGAGTCCCAGAGCAGCGAATCCCGGAGCACCTCGTCACCCAGCGAGCAGCGAGTCCCGGAGCAGCGAGTCCTGGAGCAGCGAGTCACCCAGCGAGCAGCGAGTCCCGGAGCAGCGAGTCCCGGAGCAGCGAGTCACCCAGCGAGCAGCGAGTCCCGGAGCACCGAGTCCCGGAGCACCTCGTCACCCAGCGAGCAGCGAGTCCCGGAGCAGCGAGTCCCGGAGCAGCGAGTCCCGGAGCACCTCGTCACCCAGCGAGTCCCGGAGCACCTCGTCACCCAGCGAGTCCCGGAGCACCTCATCACCCAGCGAGCAGCGAGTCCCGGAGCAGCGAGTCCCGGAGCACCTCGTCACCCAGCGAGCAGCGAGTCCCGGAGCACCTCGTCACCCAGCGAGCAGCGAGTCCCAGAGCAGCGAGTCCCAGAGCACCTCATCACCCAGCGAGCAGCGAGTCCCCGAGCAGCGAGTCCCCGAGCAGCGAATCCCGGAGCACCTCGTCACCCAGCGAGCAGCGAGTCCCCGAGCAGCGAGTCCCGGAGCACCTCATCACCCAACGAGCAGCGAGTCCCGGAGCAGCGAGTCCCGGAGCACCTCGTCACCCAGCGAGCAGCGAGTCCCGGAGCAGCGAGTCCCGGAGCACCTTGTCACCCAGCGAGCAGCGAGTCCCGGAGCAGCGAGTCCCGGAGCAGCGAGTCCCAGAGCACCTCGTCACCCAGCGAGTCCCGGAGCAGCGAGTCCCGGAGCAGCGTGTCCCGGAGCACCTCGTCACCCAGCGAGCAGCGAGTCCCGGAGCAGCGAGTCCCGGAGCACCTCATCACCCAGCGAGCAGCGAGTCCCGGAGCAGCGAGTGCCGGAGCAGCGAGTCCCGGAGCACCTCGTCACCCAGCGAGCAGCGAGTCCCGGAGCAGCGAGTCCCGGAGCACCTCGTCACCCAGCGAGCAGCGAGTCCTGGAGCAGCAAGTCCCGGAGCAGCGAGTCCCGGAGCAGCGAGTCCCGGAGCAGCAAGTCCCGGAGCACCTCGTCACCCAGCGAGCAGCGAGTCCCGGAGCAGCGAGTCCCGGAGCAGCGAGTCCCGGAGCAGCGAGTCCCGGAGCACCTCGTCACCCAGCGAGCAGCGAGTCCCGGAGCAGCGAGTCCCGGAGCACCTCGTCACCCAGCGAGCAGCGAGTCCTGGAGCAGCGAGTCCTGGAGCAGCGAGTCCCGGAGCAGCGAGTCCCGGAGCAGCGAGTCCCGGAGCAGCGAGTCCCGGAGCACCTCATCACCCAGTGAGCAGCAAGTCCTGGAGCAGCCCCTGATAAGAGCAGTAAGTCCTGCAGCAGCCTCTGATAAGAGCAGTAAGTCCTGCAGCAGCCTCTGATAAGAGCAGCAAGTCCTGGAGCAGCCCATGATAAGAGCAGCTAGTTCCAGAGCAGCCTCTGATAAGAGCAGTGAGTCCTGGAGCAGCCCCTGATAAGAGCAGCTAGTTCCGGAGCACCCCCTGATAAGAGCAGCTAGTCCTGGAGCAGAACCTGATAAGAGCAGTTAGTTCCGGAGTGGCCCTTGATAAGAGCAGTGAGTCCTGGAGCAGCCCCTGATAAGAGCAGTAAGTCCCGGAGCAGCCTCTGATAAGAGCAGCAAGTCCTGGAGCAGCCCCTGATAAGAGCAGCGAGTCCTGGAGCAGCTAGTTCCGGAGCAGCCCCTGATAAGAGCAGCTAGTTCCGGAGCAGCCCCTGATAAGAGCAGCTAGTTCCGGAGCAGCCCCTGATAAGAGCAGCTAGTCCCGGAGCAGCCCCTGATAAGAGCAGCTAGTTCCGGAGCAGCCCCTGATAAGAGCAGAATATTTTTGGGCTGATGCATTATTCCAGGTTGCAATATTTTGTGTTGTTTTGTGTTTAATTGATGCAGCATTTGATTACTTTTAAGGAAAAGTAATTATCTAAACCGCTGATCAATGCGTTCTCCTGTGATCGTTCAGCAAAGATCAGGCTCCATGGGTTCACAATATGGTCGATATCAATCTATCCTGCAGTGAGAGGGATGCAACAACTACAATATAACTTTATATTGCTAAGGGTAACACTAAGCCTGGGGTGAAAGCTTTAACACTAGACAGTCTCCTGCTGGGAACACTGCAAGAGATCGGTTTGTGATACTTTGTAGCCAAAGCTCTTGCACTGCTGGGGAGAGGGCGGGCTGTGTGGTTGTCACGGGAGACCAGCGCTTTTAACACCTTAATACTCGGATCCTTTGATTGAGCAAAGCAAGAGATAAAATAAATTGTGATTTATTTACACAATGAACATACACAGCTTGATTTACAATTACAACGAAAAATACACTTACTAGTTACGCTGTTAGGTCTGGATACAGGATGGATCTTTCACTGCATGATAAATCTTAGGTGAATCTCCTTCCTGATGGGCTGCACAGGTTCTTATAGGGTTAACATTCCTCTTTAAACTCTGCCGCCAACCTCTGCATGGGAATCCAATATTCCCACCTATCCCGGAGCTCCCAGTCCTGGGTAGCCTGGCACTGGGAGCTTCAGCATAGCAACTGGGCATGTGCGACAATTTCCCCACTTGTCATGCCAGACCCCCTGCCGGCTCAGTGCCTGAAAGTCTGGGCAGAGCAACCATATGCCAGGGTGGCTTTGAAATTCTCTTCCTTGCTAGCCATAGGTTTAACACCTCCATATCCTTGCTAACAAATGGTTAACACCTCCATATCCTGGACTGCCTTTGAAACTGGTCCTTTGAAGCTTAGAGGGCTCCCTCTGCTTTCCTATGCAAATGGATTTTTATCCATACTGAATGACTTCCTCTGACCATTACTTTAATAAAAATCTAAACCTTTGGGGACTTTTATTCATCAATTTTTTTATATACCTTTATAAAAATTGTGCTATAACCTTTTTAATGATTTCAGCAAATCTCAGCGTGCTAGGCCCTTCCTAGCAGAAGCTAGCTAAAATCCATTCGCAGTGCTGCGGGCTGCTGGGGTTTAAAACCATTTTTTCTTTGCGCGGTTACAGGGAAACACTGCTACAGTAATACATTTCATAGTTAGACACAACATGATTCTAGCCACCTTTTACCTGGTGGGAGACACACATACAGGTTTATTGAATGCACAGTTTTTTTGCCATTACTGGGCTGCAGAGCTGACAATCTACATTTTCCCAATATGGCTCAGGGTCCCCCAGCCGGGCCAAATACCTTTATTTACTGGCCTGGGTACCCCTTCACCGTCACAGTGGTGTGTGCCAGGGCCTGCTATACCACCCAACGGACGCTCACTCCGCTCATTCAAACTCATTCCAAATCAAATTAAGAGTTGGAAACGGAAAAAACCCGCAGTGAGTATTATCTAATACTACCGAACTGATTATAAAACAAAAGAAACATTGGATGATGTCTGTATTTCTGCGTTCTAATCACAACACGCGGCAGGTAACATGTTACATGTTGAGCTCTTTCACATGTTGCATGTCTGAGAAGCTACGTGGTAAGAATGTTGCCTTTGAATAGATTAAATGCCGGTCTAATCCCAGAGTCACCTCCTAATGACCTTGGGCAAGTCATTTTACCAACCTGTGCGACAGACACAAAAATCAGACTGTAAGCTCTGCGGGGCAGACTCTCATTGTGTGATGTATCTACAAGAATAAATGTTATTATTCAAATATTATACCGAATTATATGTGGGGGGCTCCTGACTCAAACTAGCAAAGCATTAAACCCTGCGCAATCAGAGAAACTGTGTGCCTAACATAATGGCGGCTCAAATATCCAACATCACACTCCACATAGATACCGGCACAGCCGCACAGCAGAGGTAAGTATCGCTGCAAGCAGTGGGTCCCTACAGCTGAAATTAACCCAGTTCTGCTCAGGAGACCCCCTGCCTCAATCCCGTAACTAAACAATCGTGCAGGGCTGCATGTCTTGCTGGTTTAAGGTTTAGCATCATAAGCATTTAGATTGTAAGCTCACTGGGCCAGCACATGTTCCTGCCTGTCTCACAATAAGAAAAGCGTCAGCGCTTAATATTTAACCCATAATGTCCATGTGCCTGAGATGGGGGGGAGCTGACAGGTTCCCCCTTTGTTAGGAGAGCAGAGGGAGACTGCACCCCTCCCTAGCCTGCGGTTACCCGCTTACAGAGGAGCCTCTGCATATTCTTTATTAGGGGGAGGGTGGAATGAACCCCTTCAGTCCTCGGGAGGACAGCAGCATGTTGTGTAGAAATATACTTATGTTTTAGGTCCTGATTAAAAGGGCGAAATACAGAAGATTTCAAACACTTCCAGAGATTCGCTGGGACGAGGGAATTATTTCCAGGAAATAAAACGATGCATTGTTGGTAATAATTGGGGAGACTCACGGGAAGAGGTCGTCAGTAACTAAATATTCTGGGCCCAAAACAAGAGGCTATTTTAATGGGAAAATGCAGACTTCTGAAAAGTCCCAAAATCACCTTTGTTTTAAAACTTTAATTTTCCCTTTAAACGGTAAACCCCTCTGTTTAATTTCAGAGGAATGCTGATTCACAGCCTAAATCACTGTCATTTTGAAATCTTGGCAGGGTAATTACTCTACTTAGGTCTGACCCCTGAGTTAGGCCCTAAACTTGCCAGTATCGTGCACTGTGCGCAGATCGAACACGAGGCAGGCGTTGCTGGCGGCATTCGCTCCAAAGTTGCTACCTGTGCACTTTGCTGGCTTTCAAGGGGTTAATTAAGACCTCCAAATTAATTAACCCCGTCAAGTCAGCGAAGTGTGCAACTGAACAGGAATATGCAGTTATCGCCCCAAACCTTCTTCCATCAGTAGCAGAATATGTATATTTTGCCTCCAGTCATATAACTGTGCTGGCGAAACCTATTAACCTGGCATATCCCGTGGGGTTTAAACCTGGCAAGATTCATTAGCACTGGGGCCTCGCCGGCTCCCTCTGGGGTAGGCTGCGTTACACGGATCATGCTTCCTCCTCTAAATATTTCCCAAACTATTTCCCGCAGATTCTGGTGGTGGATGTGACAGGCCGCACACTATACACCCCCCCCCCACTCCATGTGACAGGCCTTACACTATACACCCCCCCCCCACTCCATGTGACAGGCCTTACACTATACACCCCCCCCCACTCCATGTGACAGGCCGCACACTATACACCCCCCCCCCACTCCGTGTGACAGGCCGCACACTATACACCCCCCCCCACTCCATGTGACAGGCCTTACACTATACACCCCCCCCCCACTCCGTGTGACAGGCCGCACACTATACACCCCCCCCCACTCCGTGTGACAGGCCGCACACTATACACCCCCCCCCACACTCCATGTGACAGGCCTTACACTATACACCCCCCCCCCACTCTGTGTGACAGGCCGTACACTATACACCCCCCCCACTCCGTGTCACAGGCCGCACACTATACACCCCTCCCCACTACATGTGACAGGCCGCACACTATACACCCCCCCCCACTCGTGTCACAGGCCGCACACTATACACCCCCCCCCACTCCATGTGACAGGCCTTACACTATACACCCCCCCCACTCCGTGTGACAGGCCGCACACTATACACGCCCCCCACTCCCGTGTGACAGGCCGCACACTATACACCCCCCCCCCCACACTCCATGTGACAGGCCTTACACTATACACCCCCCCCACTCTGTGTGACAGGCCGCACACTATACACCCCCCCCCCACTCCGTGTCACAGGCCGCACACTATACACCCCTCCCCACTACATGTGACAGGCCGCACACTATACACCCCCCCCACTCCGTGTCACAGGCCGCACACTATACACCCCTCCCCCCTCCCGTGTGACAGGCCGCACACTATACACCACCCCCCACTCCGTGTGACAGGCCATACACTAAACAACCCCCCCAACTCCGTGTGACAGGCCATACACTAAACAACCCCCCCAACTCCGTGTGACAGGCCATACACTAAACAACCCCCCCAACTCCGTGTGACAGGCCATACACTAAACAACCCCCCACAACTCCGTGTGACAGGCCATACACTATACACCCCCCCCACTCCGTGTGACAGGCCTCACACTATACACCCCCCCACTCCGTGTGACAGGCCTCACACTAAACAACCCCCCCAACTCCGTGTGACAGGAAACACACTATACACCCCCCCCACTCCATGTGACAGGCCGTACACTATACACCCCCCCCCCCACTCCGTGTGACAGGCCTCACACTAAACAACCCCCCCAACTCCATGTGACAGGCCGCACACTATACACCCCCCCCCCACTCCGTGTGACAGGCCATACACTAAACAACCCCCCCCAACTCCGTGTGACAGGCCATACACTAAACAACCCCCCCAACTCCGTGTGACAGGCCATACACTAAACAACCCCCCCAACTCCGTGTGACAGGCCATACACTAAACAACCCCCCCCAACTCCGTGTGACAGGCCATACACTATACACCCCCCCCACTCCGTGTGACAGGCCTCACACTATACACCCCCCCACTCCGTGTGACAGGCCTCACACTAAACAACCCCCCCAACTCCGTGTGACAGGAAACACACTATACACCCCGCCCCCACTCCATGTGACAGGCCGTACACTATACACCCCCCCCCCACTCCGTGTGACAGGCCTCACACTAAACAACCCCCCCAACTCCATGTGACAGGCCGCACACTATACACCCCCCCCCCACTCCATGTGACAGGCCGTACACTATACACCCCCCCCCACTCCGTGTGACAGGGCCGCACACTATACACCCCCTCCCCCACTCCGTGTGACAGGCCTCACACTAAACAACCCCCCCAACTCCATGTGACAGGCCTCACACTAAACAACCCCCCCAACTCCGTGTGACAGGCCGTACACTATACAACCCCCCACTCCATGTGACAGGCCGTACACTATACACCCCCCCCACTCTGTGTGACAGGCCGCACACTATACACCCCCCCACTCCGTGTGACAGGCCGCACACTATACACCCCCCCCACACTCCGTGTGACAGGCCGCACACTATATACCCCCCCCCCACTCTGTGTGACAGACCGCACACTATATACCCCCCCACTCCGTGTGACAGACCGCACACTATACACCCCCCCCCCCACTCCGTGTGACAGGCCGCACACTATACACCCCCCCCAGGTAATAAGGTGGGAGTGAGAGGGGTAATAAGGTGGGGAGTGAGAGGAGGTAATAAGGTGGGAGTGAGAGGGGGTAATAGAGGTGGGGAGTGAGAGGAGGTACTAAGGTTGGAGTGAGAGGGTGTATTAAGGTGGGAGTGAGAGGAGGTAATAACGTGTGAGTGAGAGGGGGTAATAAGGTGGGAGTGAGAGGGGGTAATAAGGTGGGAGTGAGAGGGGGTAATAAGGTGAGTGAGAGGAGGTAATAAGGTGGGAATGAGAGGGTAATAAGGTGGGAGTGAGAGAGGGTAATAAGGTGGAAGTGAGAGGGGGTAATAAGGTGGGAGTGAGAGGGGGTAATAAGGTGGGAGTGAGAGGGGGTAATAAGGTGGGAGTGAGAGGGGGTAATAAGGTGGGAGTGAGAGGGGGTAATAAGGTGCGAGTGAGGGGAGGTAATAAAGTGGGAGTGAGAGGGGGTATTAAGGTGGGAGTGAGAAGGGGTAATAAGGTGGGGAGTGAGAGGGGGTAATAAGGTGGGAGTGAGAGGGGGTAATAAGGTGGGAGTGACAGGGGGTAATAAGGTGGGAGTGAGAGGGTAATAAGGTGGGAGTGAGAGGGGGTATTAAGGTGGGAGTGAGAAGGGTAATAAGGTGGGAGTGAGAGGGGGTAATAAGGTGGGAGTGAGAGGGGGTAATAAGGGTGGGAGTGAGAGGGGGTAATAAGGTGGGAGTGAGAGGGGGTAATAAGGTGGGAGTGAGGGGAGGTAATAAGGTGGGAGTTAGAGGGGGTAATAAGGTGGGAGTGAGAGGAGGTAATAAGGTGGGAGTGAGAGGGGGGTAATAAGGTGGGAGTGAGAGGAGGTAATAAGGTTGGAATGAGAGGGGGGTATTAAGGTGGGAGAGAGAGGAGGTATAGGTGGGAGTGAGAGGGGGTAATAAGGTGGGAGTGAGAGGGGGTAATAAGGTGGGAGTGAGGGGGTAATAAGGTGGGAGTGAGAGGGGGTAATAAGGTGGGAGTGAGAGGGGGTAATAAGGGTGGGAGTGAGGAAGGGGTAATAAGGTGGGAGGTGAGGGGAGGTAATAAGGTGGGAGTGAGAGGGGGTAATAAGGTGGGAGTGAGAGGAGGTAATAAGGTGGAGTGAGAGGGTAATAAGGTGGGAGTGAGAGAGGGTAATAAGGTGGAAGTGAGAGGGGTGAATAAGGTGGGGAGTGAGAGGGGGTAATAAGGGTGGGAGTGAGAGGGGGTATTAAGGTGGGAGTGAGGGAGTTAATAAGGTGGGAGTGAGAGGGGGTAATAAGGTGGGAGTGAGAGGAGGTAATAAGGGTGGGATTAAGGGGAGGTAATAAGGTGGGAGTGAGAGGGGGTTTAAGGTGGGAGTGAGAGGAGGTATAAGGTGGGAGTGAGGGGGTAATAAGGTGGGAGGCAGAGGGGGGTAATAAGGTGGGAGTGAGGGGGTAATAAGGGGGGGTGGAGAGGGGGGTAATAAGGTGGGAGTGAGAGGGGGTAATTAAGGTGGGAGTGAGAGGAGGTAATAGGTGGGAGTTAGGGGGTATAAGGGGTGGGAGTGAGGGGGGTAATAGGTGGGAGTGGAGGGGGTAATAAGGTGGGAGTGGAGAGGGGGTAATAAGGGGGGAGTGAGAGGGGGATAAGGTGGGAGTGAGAGGGGGTAATAAGGTGGGAGTGAGAGGAGGTAATAAGGTGGGAGTGAGGGGGGTAATAAGGTGGGAGTGAGGGGAGGTAATAAGGTGGGAGTGAGAGGGGGTGATAAGGTGGGAGTGAGGGGAGGTAATAAGGTGAGAGTGAGGGGAGGTAATAAGGTAGGACTGAGAGGGAGTAATAAGGTGGGAGTGAGGGGAGGTAATAAGGTGTGAGGGGGTAATAAGGTGGGAGTGAGAGGAGGTGATAAGGTGGGAGTGAGGGGAGGTAATAAGGTGGGAGTGAGAGGGGGTGATAAGGTGGGAGTGAGGGGAGGTAATAAGGTGAGAGTGAGGGGAGGTAATAAGGTAGGACTGAGAGGGAGTAATAAGGTGGGAGTGAGGGGAGGTAATAAGGTGTGAGGGGGTAATAAGGTGGGAGTGAGAGGAGGTAATAAGGTGAGAGTGAAATGAAGTAATAAGGTGGGAGTGAGGGGGAGGTAATAAGGTGTGAGGGGGTAATAAGGTGGGAGTGAGAGGGGGTAATAAGGTGAGAGTGAGAGGGGGTAATAAGGTGAGAGTGCAATGAAGTAATAAGGTGGGAGTGAGGGGAGGTAATAAGGTGTGGGGGTAATAAGGTGAGTGAGAGGAGGTAATATTGTGAGAGTGAAATGAAGTAATAAGGTGGGAGTGAGGGGAGGTAATAAGGTGGGAGTGAGAGGAGGTAATAAGGTGGGAGTGAGAGGGGGTAATAAGGTGGGAGTGAGGGGGTAATAAGGTGGGAGTGAGGGGGGGTAATAATGTGGGAGTGAGGGAGGGTAATAAGGTGGGAGTGAGAGGGGGTAATAAGGTGGGAGTGAGAGGGGGTAATAAGGTGAGAGTGAAATGAAGTAATAAGGTGGGAGTGAGGGGAGGTAATAAGGTGTGAGGGGGTAATAAGGTGGGAGTGAGAGGAGGTAATAAGGTGAGAGTGAAATGAAGTAATAAGGTGGGAGTGAGTGGAGGTAATAAGGTGTGGGGGTAATAAGGTGAGTGAGAGGAGGTAATAAGGTGAGAGTGAAATGAAGTAATAAGGTGGGAGTGAGGGGGTAATAAGGTGGGAGTGAGAGGGGGTAATAAGGTGAGAGTGAGAGGGGGTAATAATGTGGAAGTGAGAGGGGGTAATAAGGCGGGAGTGAGAGGGGGTAATAAGGCGGGAGTGAGAGGGGGTAATAAGGTGGGAGTGAGAGGGGGTAATAAGGTGAGAGTGAGAGGGGGTAATAAGGTGGGAGTGAGAGGGGGTAATAAGGTGAGAGTGAAATGAAGTAATAAGGTGGGAGTGAGGGGAGGTAATAAGGTGTGAGGGGGTAATAAGGTGGGAGTGAGAGGAGGTAATAAGGTGAGAGTGAAATGAAGTAATAAGGTGGGAGTGAGGGGGTAATAAGGTGGGAGTGAGAGGGGGGTAATAAGGTGAGAGTGAGAGGGGGTAATAATGTGGGAGTGAGAGGGGGTAATAATGTGGGAGTGAGAGGGGGGTCATAAGGTGGGAGTGAGAGGAGGTAATAAGGTGGGAGTAATAGGGGGTAATAAGGTGGGAGTGAGGGGGGGTAATAAGGTGGGAGTGAGAGGGGGTAATAAGGTGGGAGTGAGAGGAGGTAATAAGGTGGGAATGAGAGGGGGTAATAAGGTGGGAGTGAGAGTGGGTAATAAGTTGGAAGTGAGAGGGGCTAATAAGGTGGGAGTGAGAGGGGGTAATAAGGTGGGAGTGCGAGGGGGTAATAAGGTGGGAGTGAGAGGGGGCAATAAGGTGGGAGGAAAGATAGATGTCGTGGGCAGAACGTAAGGGGCGTGTGGATGAGGACTGACATGTAAGGGGGGGCAGAGTCATTGAGACTTTTGTAACTCATTATAGAGTTTTAAACTTAATTCTAGAGGGTATGGGAAGGCAGGGTAGGGATATGACTAGTGGAGCAGCAGAAGTGGAGAGGTGAGTGAGGTAGAGACTATGGCAAGGCAGGGTAGGGATATGTGTAGTGGAGCAGTAGAAGTGGAGAGGTGAGTGAGGTAGAGACTATGGGAAGGCAGGGTAAGGATACGTGTAGTAGAGCAGCAGAAGTGGAGAGGTGAGTGAGGTAGAGGCTACGGGAAGGCAGGGTAGGGGTATGTGTAGTGGAGCAGTAGAAGTGGAGCGGTGAGTGAGGTAGAGGCTACGGGAAGGCAGGGTAGGGATATGAGTAGTGGAGCAGCAGAAGTGGAGCGGTGAGTGAGGTAGAGGATATGGGAAGGCAGGGTAGGGATTTGTGTAGTGGAGAAGCAGAAGTGGAGAGGTGAGTGAGGTAGAGGTTATGGGAAGGCAGGGTAGGGATATGTGTAGTGGAGCAGTAGAAGTGGAGCGGTGAGTGAGGTAGAGGTTATGGGAAGGCAGGGTAGGGATATGAGTAGTGGGGCAGTAGAAGTGGAGCGGTGAGTGAGGTAGAGACTATGGGAAGGCAGGGTAGGAATATGAGTAGTGGAGCAGCAGAAGTGGAGCGGTGAGTGAGGTAGAGGAGTCTGGCAGCAGTGTTTTGGATGATTGGTGCTGGGAGAGGCGGACACGGGGAATGCCAGCTACTGTAGTAGAAAGTGGCAGTAATCGAGGCGGGACATGATGAGTGAGTGGATTAGGATTTTAGTCGTATCATGAGTGACAAAAGGCGTATCTCTGTGATAATTCAGAGGTGGAGACGGTAGGACTTTGGGAGAGACGTTAATATGACCCAGTGAAATGGAACCTATAATTGGTCATGACATGAATGCAATGAAAAATGGCCACATGAAAACCCTTAATAAACTCGCCCCGTGGAATAATAAGAGAAAAATTATTAACCTTGCTGATTATTCCTGTGTGTTATATTAACTAACTAGCTGAGAGACCCGGCGTTGCCCGGGATGTAAAATGCGTAATAGGTAGTATTATTTATAAATCGTGGAACAATAGGTGAGTATTTGTTGTAAAGGTTGGATAATAATATTGAAAAGAAAGATGGAAGAAAATGTAATACGATGTTGTATAAAAATGGTTTATTGTAACCACACCACAGTACAATGTATATTTTGGTGCCATAAGTGATGTAAAAATGTGAGGCGTGTGTCCTGCTAGGGTGTGAGGCGGCGGGTGGCGTGTGGGTTGTGAGTGCTGTCTGCGAGTGGGGGGTCCTGCTAGGGTGTGAGGCGGCGGGTGGTGCGTGGGTTGTGAGTGCTGTCTGTGAGTGTGGGTCCTGCTAGGGGTGTGAGGCGGCGGGTGGCGCGTGGGTTGTGAGTGCTGTCTGTGAGTGGGGGTCCTGCTAGGGTGTGAGTCGGCAGGTGGCGCGTGGGTTGTGAGTGCTGTCTGTGAGTGGGGGTACTGCTAGGGTGTGAGGCGGCGGGTGGTGCGTGGGTTGTGAGTGCTGTCTGTGAGTGGGGGTCCTGCTAGGGTGTGAGGCGGTGGGTCAGTGATGTCGGTGCGTAGGGGGCGGGAGGCAGCAGGTGTGTGTGGCGGCAGGTATGTGTCGAGTGTGGCGGGTGTCTGTTGAGTGCGTGCAGCGGCTGTGAGGCGGTGGGTGAAAGGCAGAGGCGGGCGGGTGAAAGGCAGAGGCGGGA